>NC_090650.1:403722827-403878876 GCF_040937935.1 Hyperolius riggenbachi
CTTGTGCCTCGCTGTTACATCATTACGTTAGCTCCACCCATACACGCCCATTTTTTTGTGTGGTGGCGCAACACCCCCCCATTGGCACTCGGTGATAAATAAATAAGTCGAAGTTAGGTCACAGTTTGGGCACTCGGCCCCTGAAAGGTTAGCCATCACTGGATTAGCCTATGGACCACCCACTACGGATTCCTGGTTCCCTTTAATTGTAGGTACAGCCATTGCCCCATGTGGCACCATGTTTACCTTCAGACCCTTTCGTCACTCCAGGTCCCTTTAATGCAGTACAATAAAAGAGCCAGTGGCAGCCAAATAATGTTTTTGGCTTGGATATCCCTTTGAATCCTTCAAAATGATTCTATTCCATTCATTACAGGAGTTATTTTTTTCATATTCTCATTTGTTTTGCTCTAATTTTTCATTTTTTACTTCTTCTTGCAAACGTTGCCGTAGGTGGCAATTTACCTCCTCCTCACCCTCCTGCAGCTCTGCTCAGCCGATTATGAAGCAGTGATTAGTGATTGGGTTTGGGGTCAGGGGAGGTTGAACACTTGCAGGCATTCTGTCACCCAAACAGGAACAGAGGTGTACAAGTACCACAGCAGCCAAAAAAAGGATGAATTAGTTTGATGCTGCAAACCAAAACAATGCTAATAGACTGGAGCATCGTAGCGCTGCATCGCTCATGTCCTCTACACATAATTACAGAGAAATAGATGTTGTTACTTGGCTGAGCTTGTTTTCTAAACAAAGAGAATCTAGAGAGGCAAACTAATGTCCTCAACGCAAAGACGTCTGAAAAAAAAATTGAGATCTAAATAAACATTGCCCAATGAACTTTTAACCTTTATAGGTGAACACAAGACCTAAACTGAGAGGGATATGGATTTTTCCTTTTAAACAATTCCAGTTGCTTGGCAGCCCTGCTGATCTCTGTAGCCGCAGTAGTGGCTGAATCACACACCTGAAACAAGCATGCATCTAATCCAGTCTGACTTCACTCAGAGCACCTGATCTGCATGCTTGTTGAGGGGCTGTGGCTGAAAGTATTAGTGACACAGGATCAGCAGGAGAGTCAGGCAACTGGTATTATTTTAAAAGGAAAAATCCATATCTTTCTCAGTTTAGGTTCCCTTTAAAGTGTGCCTGAGATGTCGGATTCATTAGGAATGCCCCTTCCCCAATCCCCAGCTGCCATTGGCACTTTTTTAATACAGAATTAATTCTGCAATTTCAAGGAGAAGGAGCAGAGGGAAGCAGCCAGGGGCGTAACCAGGTCCCCCCGGGCCCCCCTGAATAAATTCTAAGTGTCCCCCCCCCCCCCCGCTCCAGCATGGACGCTTCTCCCTCTAGTGTCTGACGCGACTTCCTGTATATGACGCGACTTCCTGTATATACAGGAAGTCGCGTCAGAGGCTAGAGAGAGAAGCATCCACGCAGGAGCGCAGGAAGGTATGTAGCTGCCGTATGTAGCTGCCACTGCCCACTGCTGCACAGATAAAGGTATTGATGCTGGAGGGGAGCGCAGAGGGGAGAGCCCGAGGTGAGGGAGGGGGGGACCGTCCCCCCTCCCCGCCGAAGTGCAGCATGGCTTTCCCCTCATGCTGCGACCCCTCCAGCCCCCCAAAACGGGCAGGGGCTGCAGGGCCTATTGTCACGCCAGTGAAAGCAGCAATAATATATCCTTATCCAGCTAGCCCCCTGGATCAGTTAGTGTGGTTTTTTTTATGTTATTTTACTGCCACGGGTTCTCTTTAACCTCCTTAGCGGTAATCACAAGTCCAGCTCGGGTTGTAAAAAACATGCGATAACCCCGAGCTGAACAAGTGGTAGCCAACAGAGGTCTATGCAAAATAATGCACACATCGGGCATTTTAACTCACCTCTCGGAGGATCCCGACATTGGCCGCCATTCTTGTTCCTCTCCTCCAAGCATCTGCTTCCCCCAGGTCATGATGACAGCTGCATATCTCACTTTAGGGTTATAGTGCCACCCGGAGGATGGAAGGAAAACTGCAGCACTGGATCCTAGGGAGGTGAGTCAAAGCTGGACTGCTGCAGATCTCCCTAGCAGCATGATTTTTTCTGAGTTTTAGGGTCTAAAAACATGCAAAAGAAATGTACCGCTTTTAGACCATAAAATCTGGAAAGAATCATACTGCCAAGGGGGTTAAAGACAAGTGGGGTAAGAGAGACTTTCTGTTCTGCTCTTTCAGGGGCTATGCAGTCTGGTGTCAGAGAGCACAGTAAATGTCAGAGAGCACAGTAAAGCATGTGTCTGCAGCACCTCCCTAAATAAAATACATTTTAATAGGCTTTTTAATTTCAGCCTGCCTATACAGAAAGCTATTCAGCTTAACTTTTTTTTTTTTTTCTCTGAGGACACACTTTAATCTTCCACTTGCTTTGGCAGTACTGCAATGTGTCTGCTGTCGCATATAACTAATTCAAATCCAAAATGAGGAGCGCCATCACCCAAAAGTAAACAGCGCCATAAAAAGTGTTAGGAGCGGAAAAGATGTAAGTGACCGAAAACACTTTTGAAGTTGGCTGAAAACACTTCTGGTGATGAAAAAGTTAATGTGGGTCCCTGAACATCGCTGTGCTGAGCTTCACCCATTATCAAACTCCTCTGCTCATTTATTTTAACAAACCATCCAGGACTCATTGATTATAACATAACGATTAAGTTTTACCATCCTGTGCAGGTGGATTCATCTCTGCTTAGCCATGCCTGGCTGCCTCCCTATAATTATCCCTCTGATGGTAAATGCTAAGAAAAACTGACTTGACAGAATGTTTTATTAGTTGAGTTGTCAGTGGAGCCTTAAATTATCTTTAGTTGGTTTCGATATTTTGCAACAAGCGTTCTCCAGAGTTTGTCTATCAGGCATGCTGGGGAGTTTATGGTCCTCGGCTTTTAGAAGCACCGTAAGGGCTGGTTTACACTGAGGACAATGTCGATCAGCAAAGGGCTAGTGCAGCGTCATCCTATGAGGGTGTTCACACAACAGTGTTTCCAATTTTAGAAAACCGATATCTTGCTGCATGTAACATTTTTAGTTTCAAAGTATTTTATTGAATAAAAGTTCAGTTAAAACGTACAGCTTTTTGATTAGTCCCTTAACAAAGGGCATTCTTTCAGTCAAACAGTTCAACAATTAACAATAAAAATAAACATTAACCGGAAATGCAGGTATTTTCATTGTTCGTTTGTAGGGTCAACCGTAAGGTTGGGAGTAGCACCTAAAATGAGAGGGCGCAGGACCGCAGACCAATGGAATTCGAGGCTGAGAGCCAAGGCTGCCAAGTTTGAGTGAAGGTCAAAGTTGTATCATTAACTATTGCTAGCAATCTTTCAGAAATAAGAATGTTCATTATGATATCGTCTGCCTGATCAAGTGATAGAGAGGGTTTAAGCCATTAGCGGGCAATGTGGTGGCGGGCCGCCTTAGCAACATGTTGGGCTAGTCTATGTTGTGGGTATTTCCACCTCTGAGGCTTGTGTCCTAGAAGAAGTTGCATGGGGTCCGGGGCGATATCTATTTCAAGAGCTGTACCTATGGCAGAGGCCAGTCGTGCCCAGAAACTTTTTGCTATGGGGCAGTACCACCATATGTGGGCAAGAGGTTTAAGCCATTGGCGGGCAATGTGGAGGCGGGTGCATGTAACATTTTTCAGAGCAATTCTGTTCAAATGAATGCAGAAAAATGCATAATGCTTTAAAGCAGACTCGGAACTCAGCTAGCACAGCTTGTACAGCACACAATGAAAAGTTTTCATTCCACATATAAATGCTGTAAAAATCCACTGTACTGTGTGTTTATTTAGCTACATTACAGTGTAATTAGCCTTATCAGTAGCTGTGAATGAGAGCTCAGTGACTCTGCCTGTACAAAAAGAAAAACGAGGCTTCACCCTCTTCAGTGTTCCCCACAATGTTAGTCCAGTTAAAACTAGATGTTTTTTTTTTATAGGATTTTTTTGTAAATTGTAAGGAAGACATTTCTCC
Organism: Hyperolius riggenbachi; assembly: GCF_040937935.1. Lineage (NCBI taxonomy): Eukaryota > Metazoa > Chordata > Amphibia > Anura > Hyperoliidae > Hyperolius > Hyperolius riggenbachi. The sequence goes on from NC_090650.1 coordinate 403,726,840, forward strand.
CCCAACCCCCAAAGGTTATCGTACTGGCTGATCACAGAGGAAGTTCTGAGTTTCGACCAACTTAAAAAATCACTCTGAAAATCACATTGAAAAATCGCTTAGCACTTAGCGATTGGGCATTTCAGTGTGAACTAAGGCTAAGAGGCATTCTAGTTAGAGATGTATCAAGGCGGGTGGGAATAAACCATACATAGAGAGAAAACTCTACTCAGCAAACACTAATTGGTAAAAGCCTGCAGGCTATTCAGATGAGCGGTGCTGTAGCCGGCATCTCGTGCAAGCGTATTGGTCGGCTTCAGTTTCAGGCACAGCGAAAGGGATACAGTTTAAGAGATAGATATAAATAGCATGATGATTACGGAAAAGATCTGTGGCTGTCACAGGGTACTAGAGATGAAATGAGATAAACTCAAACGAGCAAAACTTTTCCTCACTTTACAGGCTGCAAACAGCCGTTCGAAAAACAGAATTAAAGTGTAACTCTAGATATAGAAATAGTGTGGCTTTTCATGTGGCCAGACTGAAATCTAATAGTAAATAGACTATGATTATAAAACCATTTTTTCTTGTTGTTTCACATTGATTCCTGTTCTGGTGCCTCTTAAAGAGAAATTCCGACCAAGAATTGAACTTTATCCCAATCAGTAGCTGATACCTGTAACAAGGTGTCAGCGAGAGCACAAATATCTAATTAAAGGGGAACTGAAGAGAGAGGTATATGGAGGCTGTCATGTTTATTTCCTTTTAGACAATACCAGTTGCCTGGCAGCCCTGCTGATCCTCTGCCTCTAATACTATTAGCCATAGCCCCTGAACAAGCATGCAGCAGATCAGGTGTTTCAGTGGTTCAGACTTATAAGTCAGATCTGACAAGATTAGCTGCATGCTTGTTTCTGGTTTTAATCAGATACTACTGCAGAGAAATAGACCAGCAGGGCTGCCAGGCAACTGGTATTGATTAAAAGGAAATAAACAGGACAGCCTCCATATACCTCTCTCTTCAGTTCCCCTTTAAGTGGTGATCTGCAGTATCACCACTAATGCAGATATATATTGACAAAAGTAATCAGTATCTTACTGATAGTAGATCAGCGGAAGGCTCACTAACACAATCAGTACTTTAATAAGAGTGTGATCACAGGTGATTAATGCACAGTATACAGGAGTACTCCTATGTGATAGCCCCCTCGCTGTATGGACTTTCACTAATAGAATGGTCGTACAGGCAAGGTTGGTAAGGATCGGTCAGCAGCAGTACAAAATCGTATGGCTAATCGTAGTCAAAGAGGAAGCTGAGGTCGGCAACGGGTCGGACAGATAAGGTGCAGTCTCAGGAGGCACAAATCAGAGTCAAAGGTACAGGCAGGAAATCGGCAACAGATCAGATAGCTAAGTACAGAATCAGGAGGCAGAATCGGAGTCAGAAATACGAGCAGAGGGTCATACGCAATAAATCAACAATGATATTAAATTATAATTATAGCTATCAAAGGTCTGAGCGCTAACACGTAGTATTCGCAACAGCAGACAAGGAGCCACTGACAGCCAGCTCCTTTTATGCTGGGAACGCTCTGCAGAGCCGTCCAGACGCCCAGCCAATCAGGCAGCTAGCTGGAGTGAGCTGACTACCCTTCTTGTAGCATAAAGGTCCTGCTGCTGGGCGCGCGCATGCGTAGCACTTACCCTGTGTGCGGCCGAAGGACCTGGCTGTGACAGCGCGGCGGGGACCGCCGCCGACTGAGATGCAGAAGCGACGGACATGCCGCTATCCACCGCGGCGGTACCCCCACCGCATGTTACAATACCCCCTTTTACATGAGAAATCTATTCCTTTTCACAAACAGACCATCAGGGGGCGTTGTATGACTGATATTGTGGTGAAACCCCTCCCACAAGAAACTCTGAGGACCGTGGTACTCTTGGCAGTTTCCTGTCTTTGAACCTTGTTGCATTGTGGGAAATAGCTGTTTACAGCTGTCAAAAAAGCATGCAGAAGCTACATCACCTGCCAACAGTAAAAATGTCACCATGTAATAAATGTCAGAATGTAAATTGGGGATTTAAAAGATTTTACAATGGGCAAACACTGACTAAATCATTTATACATAATTATTGTAAAAATGAAGCACTTTTTTTTTTTACATTATTTTCAGTGGAGTTCCTCTTTAAGCTATGTAACTACCAGCAGAAGCAGCCAGATGGGCCGAGGATCTCTGCCGATTAATGATTATTTCTCTGATCCACCAAGCCAAATCAGTAAGCAATCAGTAAATTTCCATGACCGTGGCAAAAACCACAGTAATCGATAAGGATCGTTCCGATCCTCAACAACTTCATCGGACATGTCGGGTGTTTAAAAACGAACGGTCGCCGTGGGTGGCGTGCGTCATTAAACATTGTTTAAAAAGGGATTGTCCACCACAAAATCAAATTCCATTTACCCACTGCTCTGTGTTTATTATGCAGTTTGCACCCTTACCCTGCATTGCAAGCACTCCAATCTATTCAGAAATGTTCCTGCTTTAATAAATCATATCTCAGTCAGTCTGGCCATTGCTGACAAGAAGGAAGCTTGTCATCACCCCTCCCACTTTCCTGCTCCTCACTGATTGGCTGAGGGCAGTTCAGTGAGCTGCTGAAATATGATCTATACTGTGCTCACATGTGTTTACACAGCAAGCTAGCTATGACAGTGCAGTTTCTAGGAGGAAAAAAGAAAGGAAGGAAATGACATTAGGATTGGCTTCAGTCAGAGGGAATAAAAATGGCAAATGCCAGAAACAGTTTTACTCTATAAAATTCTCTGAAATCAAAACTTGGACTGTACAAGACATATGTACGTAAGTAGAACAAGCAGTTATCTACTTACAATACAATACAATACAATAACATTTCTATAGCGCTTTTCTCCCATAGGACTCAAAGCGCTTAGGCTCTCTCAGATTCATTAGTTGGTAGTAGGATAAAGTATTCACATAACAACAGTTATTTTTCTGCAAATGCCAAACTGAACAGGTGGGTTTGCAGTTTGGATTTAAAGGGACTCTGAGCTCTAATTAAAATCAAAATCTGAACTTACCTGAACTTACCTGGGGCTTTCTCCAGCCCACCGTAGGTCGGGAGGTCCCTCGACGTCCATCTGGCTCTTCTCCCAGGGCCTGGTCAGAAAGGGCTCCCCGTCGGCTCCCGGCGACACTGCGCCCGAGTGTCAGGCTCCTCTTCCTGAAAGGTGACATCAGTCATCATCACGCCGGCCGCCTCGTGTCATCACGGCAGCTGACGTGACAGTACTACACATGCGCGGTTTAATCGTGCATGCGCCATACTGTCACGCCGGCCACCGTGATGACGCAAGGCGCCCGGTGTGGTTTCAGGAAAAGGAGCCTGACACTGGGGCCCAGTGTCGCCGGGAGCCGCTGGGGAGCCATTTCTGACCAGGCCCTGGGAGAAGAGCCAGAAGGACGCAGAGGGACCTCCCGACCTACGGTGGGCTGGAGAAAGCCCCAGGTAAGTTCAGATTTTGATCTTAATTAGAGCTCGGAGTCCCTTTAAACACGTCCACAGATGGAGCTGTCCTGATCTGTTGAGGTAAGAAGTTCCAAAACGTAGGAGCAGCATGATAGAAGGCTCTGCGACCAAAAGTTTCTTGGTGGGCTCTGTGAATGACTAGATTATTAGAACCTGTGGATCTGAGATTGCAGGGATTGCTACGCAGCTGTAACATTTCTTTCATGTATCCAGAGCCCAGATTATTTAGTGATTTAAATGTCAGTAGGCCAATCTTGAATAGGACCCTCCATTCTATAGGTAGCCAGTGAAGGTAGTGCAGGACTGGCGATATGTGGCAGTGATGGGGTTGGTTGGTTAGCAGTCTGACAGCAGTATTCTGTATCAGTTGTAGGAGCCGGTACAAGTCCATTTTTTGGAAGGGCAGTGTAGAGAGCATTGCAGTAGTCCAGTCGGGAGGTAATGAAGGCATGAACTAAGGTTGGTAGATCTTCTGGGGGATGTATGTTTCTGTGTTTCCTGGGGTAGTATGGCTGTCCCTGCAAATTTTCGTTAAACTATGTATTGTGAAATCGCAAAAAAAAAAAACCCGTTTGGCATGCAAAACTGCCTGCGAAAATTGTTTTGTGGGTATGGGCATTTAGGCAGAGGAAAGTACTGTATCTCTAAGTTTATGTATGGAGCATCCATTTGGATGCTGTTTGGGTAGCAGCTTTGGCAAACCGGTGCATTAGCAAAATAATCACCCATTTGACCATGCCGTTTGTGTTAACAGCAAATGATGCTATTTTTAAGCAAAAAACAAACAACCACAAATGTATTACAAAAGCAGCTACTTTGTGAATTTTTGTTTTCATTGCCCATATCACAAAAATACTATGTAGAGCAATGATGTTCTAGGGCACTAAAACACAATACAACAGGGGAGGTATGCAAAGGTAGAAAGACCGGAAAAAAAATGTTCAATTTCTATACAATTTACCAGTCCCCATATGAGGCTAATGATCTGTCAGATGTGTGATTGGACCCTTTTTCACTGGAAACAGTCCAAATAATAGTAGAGATGATTGAGGTACGAAGGCAAAACACTTTTCAAGCCTACAATACAAGGAATCCATAATGTATTTTATGATTCTTCTGTCCGCCCAGTAAATCAATGGCAGAGACTGACATCTCTGTTATGCTCTTAACAAGTCTGGTAAGTGCTAGGCAACGGAGGTTTTATCATTAAAGTGATATAATAAAAAAAAGAGTGACGTGTCCATATGCAAGGTTAACGGCTTTCTAGAGAGGGTGACTATGATCGCTGCAATGTAAACTTGTCATCCGAACAATTGCTGACTTTAAGAAATGTATTACACGCGTGTCTCCCGGGTTCTGCTTACATGGAGGGCAGAGAATGGGGCCCAACTGTCCTCTTTTTTTATTGTTTTTAGCCAAAGTGTATAAATGATAAAAGATTTTTATTCTGATTAAATATTGGTTTCTTTCAAGTTCCACCAGTGAAGATCGTAATCAGCTAGTTTTCACAATTACGCCCATACATAATTACGACTTGTAAATTCAATTTATTTTGTGTAATCCATGTGTAATTATCTGTAATTTTTGCATAATTTTCACATAATTTTATGCCGACTTTAGCACTAATAATAGCATAGCTCCCAACTGTCCCTCTTTCGGAGGGTCAGTCCCTTTGTGGGAGCCCTGTCCCTCTGTCCCTCTTTCCCCTCACTTGTCCCTCTTTCAGGACTTTGTCCCTTTTTCTATACAAATATATATATTTCTATACTAAAAAATGTGTTTGACTCTAAACTTTATTCCCTTCCTTTAAATTGATATATTACTAATTTTAAAATGTTACTATGAAGGAAAATGAACCAGGATAGAAAGGACCGGTGCGGTTTGAATTATAAAACAATATATTTTTCTTATGGAATCTTTATGGTATGCGCGACTAGGGGCGTGGCGGGGGGAGTGATCAGGGGTGTGGCAGGGGCATGGCTTAAGTGTCCCTTTTTCTCATCTCAAAAAGTTGGGAGGTATGATAATAGCAAAGCCCCCATACATGCTAACAACACCAAAACTGCTACTTATGCTATGTTTTCTGAGTTTAAGAACCATTTAATCCTTGCAATTTTAAAATCTCAAAAGCTACAAAGTCTTTATAAAGAGGCACTTAGGGCTTGATTCACAAAGCAGTGCAAACTGTTTAGCACGGGTGTGCTAAACAGTTAGCACGTGAAGTGCTTTTTGCGGACTTTTGCGCGCCCAAAATGCCGCGATTCGCGCGATCGATGACTTTTGCGCGCACAATTTGCGGCAAATTGCGCGTGCAAAAGTCCGCGATTGCGCGAATCACGGCACTTTGCGCGCGCAAGTCAGCGAAAAGCACTTCACGTGCTAACTGTTTAGCACACCCGTGCTAAACAGTTTGCACCGCTTTGTGAATCAAGCCCTTAAAGTGAACCTAAACTGAGAAGGATATGGGTTTTTCCTTTTAAAATAATTCCAACTGCCTGACTCTCCTGCTCTCTCTAATACTTTCAGCCACAGCCCCTCAAGCAAGCATGCAGATCAGGTGCTCTGACTGAAGTCAGACTGGATTAGCTGCATCAAAAGAAAAATCCCTGCACTGCCTTTGATGGATGGTGGAAGAGTGTGGATGGATGCTGCTCCGTAAACTGGATGGCACCAGCAATTCTAGCAAGAGACAAAAAGAAAAAAACAGAGCGCACCGCTGGTGCAATAACTTTTTTACTTCAATTAGACACGCTGTTAAAAGTACACTTACAGTGTATCAATGGTGTATGCGCCTGTCAGGCCTGCCGTCTATCCTCTCCTGTGGGAGTCGGAAGCGGTGGGCGGAGCCTGGACGCGGGGATGCCGTCTGACGTACCAACGTTTCGGCGTAGACCACGCCTTCATCAGGTCGATGGATTAGCTGCATGCTTGTTTCAGCCACTACTGCAGCCAAAGAGATCAGCAGGACTGCCAGGCAACTGGTATTGGTTAAAAGGAAACATCCATATCCTTCTCAGTTTAGGTTCACTTTAAGCTTAGAAAAAAAAAATCAGTTTTACTTACATGTGGCTTCTACCACAGTCACTCTCGAATCCTCCTGTGCCCCTCCGCCAGCTACTTTCATTTCACCGACAGGCTCGGCCACCCATAGCTTTCAATGCGTTCCTGTCCGCAATAGCATCCTGCGCCTGCGCAGGACACTATTGCAGATGGGAATGCGTAGAAGGAGACGTGCGACCAGGCCTAAGCATGCACAGTAAGCCTGTGTCCGCCTAAAACAAATGTAGCTGGTGGCGGGGGGGGGGGGGGGGGGGCAGGAGGATCTAAGAGTGACTGCGAGGGCACGGGACGGCTGTAGGGGCTGGTAGAAGCCCCAGGTGAGTAAAACCATTGGCACCATTGAATAGTTGTTGCCACTGTTTCCACAACTTACAACTTATATTCTACAACAGACAGAGCGCTTGTTGTCCATGCTTTTGTCCTGTTATATGGTCCCTGGCCAAGAGAGTCACCATGAGAAGGAGGTCTTAGGCCAAGCCCACTGAAAGTTTTGCTGGGGTACCCATGTTTTGTAGTTATCCCCTTGCCATGACCCCTAACGGTGACTGTTAACTGTTAATACCCTCTGACAACACTGAGATCTGAAGTCTAGAACCTGCCCTGACTATATTTCTATAATGGCATATCATTGCCTGCACACTTTGCATTCACGCTGGGGTAAGGAGGACTGCACTCTGAGCCTATCAGGCCTTCCTGTATTATCTGAAACTGTCTGTCAGTGTACGAATATGAACTTTGACTGTGTACTCTCCAGTGCCCCGTGAGACAGTGAGTCATTATATATCGGCTATGTCTAATGCCTGAATATGTTGATATTGTACCTATGTTGATGTCAAATACTTTTGTAGTTTAGGTGTTATTAGGTGGGTAGACATCCCGGATGTAGTGCCCAGTCAGAATTGGGCTGGCCCGAGGGGTTTATATGGACAGTGATATCACACTGGTCAGCTGACTGGTGGGTGTGGCTTCCAATTTTGGGTGGTGTACACCATTGTATTTAAGGTTGCTGCACTGTGAGGTTGTTGTACACCTGAGGAAGGGGGAAACCGCAAAACATGTTGCGTTTGCATTCATCATAATGAAACACAAGTTTATTCACGCGTTTGGAGTGCCTCCTTCGTAACTACATTGTACTCTCCAGTCAGCAGGAAGTAGGAGGGCTTTGCCCAGGCTGCATTGCCAGAGTGCAGAATTTAACCACTTCAGGACCATAGGATTACACCCCCCCCCCCAGTGTCCTGGTATAATGCTGGGGGGCCATACTTTGACCACCCAGCGCAACACGGCTAAGTAGCTGGGTAATGGAAGAGGCTCCACAGATGGACACAGGAGTAATGAACAAGGGAGCAAGATTGTCCAGAGCAACTGCAGCTCTGGACCACCTATCAGGCTAGATGCTATGTGATACAATACACAACAGATGTAGTCGGTAACAGGCTTCGGTCATACACGTTAATTCAGATGTCAGTCGTATTGGAAGGATTAGGCAGATTCGTAGTCGAGAGGCAGGCAAAGGTCGGTACACAATACAATATTACAAATAATACAATACTGACTGACTAGAGAACATATATATCGTGCTGATGCGCAATATATGAAATGTAGCTCTCAAATAACTCACTAGCTAAAGCACAAGTAATGACAATTAACAAGACAGACAACAGACAACAGACAGACGGAATGCTCAGCCAATCTAGTCGCTGTTTCAGCGATGGCAACATTCACACTGAGATAGACAAGACTAACAGGTAGGAGCGAACTAATGGCAACTGCTGCTATAGTTTGTCCTCAAGAACAAGACAAGAACAAGGCTAGAAGGAATACTACCAGTCACCAACGTGGTGCTGGCAGAATCCAAACTATCAGGATCAGAAGGACTTCACTGACCCCCGCAGGTCAGCAAACGCCCAGCAGACATGACAATACAGAGCAAGGCATTATACATTTACAATAACAACTTTTACAGCATAGACCCAACGACAACTCAGAGAGCTGAACACTATGTTGGCCGCGGTATGAAATGGGAGGCACACTTTTATGCTGGCTAGGGATGCTTATTCGGATTCCGCGGAAATGCAATTTCCAAAATTCCGATCGGAAATTGCATTTCTGCATCGGAATGCGGAAATCGGTAATGCAAGTGCGTTAGGCGGATTTCTGCCGGAAATCGCTGAAATTTCCGCCGGAAATCGCGGAAATTCCGCCCAACTTTAACATTGATTTTCTCAAAAACTATAAGGTCTTTTTGAAAACTTTTTTTGCATCTTGTTCAAAAGATTCTGTTTAATAAACCCTAAAAATTTGGTGTTACTCGGACTTACGGGGCTTTGCTATTAACCGCTAAAGTCGGCGGATTTTTACTGTAATGTAAAATGCAGAAAATCTGCTTCTGCCTATTTTCTGCATTTACATTACAGGAAAAATCCGCCGATTTTAACGGTTAATAGCAAAGCCCCCTTAAGTTCTAGAAACAACAGTTTATTAAACAGAATCTTCTAAACAAGATGCAAAAAAAAGTTTTCAAAAAGACCTTATAGTTTTTGAGAAAAGCAATGTTAAAGTCGGGCGGAATTTCCACGATTTCCGGCGGAAATTCCGCATTGGAATGCGGAAATTGGTAGCGGAAAGCGGAATCGGTATTTGGCAATGGCGGAATGCGGAATTACCGCAGAATCGGAAATTGGCATTTCCGACCATGCTGGCATCAGCCAATGGATGCAGGTATGCAAAATCCCACACAGCTGAATGGTAATCATTGAATCCTGAGCTGGTCTGATTAACATTTGCTAGCTGAAAGGCTAATATAACAATGCATGCAGTACTATGCAACAACATGCATGCAGGAAATCCAGGGCTATCTGGCTGGAGTTCAACTGCAGCAAACCATAGGAGGAATCTTGACAGCATCCTGAACTGCTCCGAACTGCAGAGAGATTGCAAATGACAATAAGACTCACTGCAAATGCACAACCAAATGCAAGCAGACAAGTCAGAACTGCCCAGTTGCAGCTCCACTGCAAGTGACAGAACATTCTACAGGAGAGATCCTGACAGTACCCCCCTCCTTTAAAGGCGGCTTCCGGAAGCCTATAGAAGCTGATTGGAATCACCTGCATCCTGATTGTTTTTTGGATACAGCTGACTGGCTAGCTGCCAGGAGTTCATTGAGAGGATATGGTAATGGGGATATTCTTAACCAGTTATGGATCACAAAAGCTATACATTCTGGAGGCTTTTACTTCTGTCCTCAGTACAGCGCTGCTGTGGATTGCAGTGCTGTACAATGTAAATAGAAGGCCATTGCCGTTGGTAGACTAATGACGGAGCGGAGGATGCACGCAAATCGGCGTGCGTGATCGCCTGCAAAACCCCGCGCTAGGACTTGATACCAATTGGCGTTACGCATTCCTGGGGCTGCCACCTTGCAACCGCCAATTGGCATTAGGTGGTCGCGACTCACAAGGAGGTTAAAAAGTAAGGACAAACACTTAGTTATTCTGCTGCGATGTTGGGCTTGGCTTTCCGAATCACGGGATTGGCTCGCCAGAGTTAACTTTTTTTGGGGAAGGTTAGACATTTACGTATTCCATGTTCCACTTGCGTAAGCAGCTGTCTGGCCGCTGTTCAGCTTTACTGCTTTGCCTGACGCGATCAGCAGCTTATTGAAGTTGAATATTCGCTACTTTTAGAAGTTGTAAAGTTTTAAACATGTTTTCCAGCCCAGAAGCATTCAATTATATTGGATTATTGGAGCGTGGTCAGGAGAAGTCTATGCTAAGTGATTATCATTTATCTTCCAGCACGACCTTTTATTGTTATGGATGACACGAGGAGGACCGAGAGCCAGAGACGCTGCGCTGATACAATAGAAGGTTTATTAAGAGGGTTTTTAGAGCTATTTTCAAACAAGCAATAATTTACAAGGGGTGGTCTCTGCTGCCGAGAACGCCAAGGTCAACAATCTCCATCTGCTGAATAACACAAAGGTTTCCATTAGCTAAACATTTTTCCGTATATGACACTTATGTGTACTTAGCAGAAACTGCTCTCTCTGCTGCGTTGTTCGCTCACGGCCACAGGTAGTGCAGTAAACCTAGTGATACCTGGAAAATAACAATGCGTTATTTAAAGTGATACTTAAGTGAAAACAAAGTTAAGAGATATACAAGTTTTGTTATGTTTAAAAACTTAAAGTGCACCTGAACTCTTGCACAGGACAAAAGGAAAACATTGAGAAATGCACCCTGTATGTATTTAAAATGTTTACCCTGTCTAATCTCCCAATCATTTGTGCCTAATTACAAGTTGTAATTTGATCCCTCAGCTGTGTCAGCTGACTGCCACGGCAGAGAAGCTAATTGGTGAATCCAGGATGTTAAAGGGGTTCTTTAACCTATAAAAAAAAATCGCTTACCTGGGGCTCCTACCTGCCCCCTGCAGATCTCCTGTCCTGTGCTGTCACTCAAGGATCCTTATGTCCCCCGGAGCGGGTCTTTCTTCCATTATTCGCCTAACTAGACGAACGCCACTGCGCCTGCACGGCCATGGCCACACACGTCCTTGCTCCGCCCACTTCTCCGGAAGCTTCCTGTGCAGGCAAACTGTGGACAATGTATGTCAGAGCAAAATTTTAAGGGACCTGGGCTCAAAACTCACAGATAGCTAGTGGCCAACACAACATCCTAAAATAAATGAGATTGTTGGTACCACATATCCGACAGACATGTGGGTTAAACCCCTCTGCCGACATCAAGGCCAGTTGTCCTTATACTAACGGTGCATCTGCATCCTACACATACAATGAGCATATTCCTGATTGGACCAGGGATGAGCAGAAACTACACCAGTGCGAATTTACTCATCGTAGTTCGCATCTACGCATCGTAGTTTGTAGGTGAAGTTTCAAAACTACGCTTACGAATTTACACGTAGCGAAGTACCGCTACACGTAGCTTACGCCCACTATGCGTAGTTAACATGTGTATTGCGTACTGAACTACCAATGCGTTACTCGCGTCTAATTTTCTGCGTGTGATTGTATGCTTACAAATTTACGCATTGGAAATGGGAATGTACGCATAGAAGAGTTCCCAGTATAAGCGTTACGGCATAAGCATCCACATACACTACGCTTCGTGCTACGCATAATTGCGTATTTTAATGCATAGTCTACGAAATGCATACAAAGCGAATATTTGATTTCAAAGCCGTAGTTTGGCAAAGCGTAATTGCGTAAAACTACGCGTAGTTCCAGCATAGCGAAGTTGGCTGACTACGACCATCCTTGGATTGGACACATGTCTGATATAGGATAAAAAACCTAAGGCCCGTTTCACACCTACGTTTAAAAACTGGAACAAATACTGTACAAACAGAATGGATGCAAAAGGATCTAATGTTGTCCTATGCATCCATTCACATGCGTACGTTTGAACGATCCATTCCGCACAATCCACTGAACAGACCGCAAGTTTGTTGCAGTACCTATTTTTCCAGACCGCTGAGCCCATTGGATCAGAAACGGAAAAAGAAGCCCTGCATTGGGGGTAAATGGGATAATGGAACGTTTCTTCACACTAGTGAAGAAACGGACCATTAAAGAGATTCTGAAGTCTCCTAAAAATTAGGTTTTTACTTTAAAAACTTCTTTAACATAATTTCCCCACCTAAAACGCTGCATCCCCACTGCTGAAAACTCCATTAACCTCCTTGCCGGTCTAATTCCCGCCGGCAAGGAGGCAGCGCAGCACTTTAAAAAAATTTTTTTTTTCAAATCATGTAGCGAGCCCAGGGCTCACTACATGATAGCCGCTGAGCGGCAGCATCCCCCCACCTACTCCGATTGCCTCCGGCGATCAGAGTAAGCAGGAAATCCCGTTCAGAATAGGGTACTCTGCAGGGCTTCCCCAGTCGCGGGTAGCGGTGAATCGGCGGGTAGCGGCGGCGATCGTGTACTACACGCAGCTAGCAAAGTTCTGCATGTAGGGAAAAAAAATTATGCAAATCGGCCCAGCGGGGCCTGAGAAATCCTCCTGCGCAGGTTACCCCGAGCTGAGCTCGGGATAACCGCCAAGGAGGTTAATCACCCCTAACTTCCCCGGCAAAATCCACGACTTTCTTGGCTGTGGATTTTGCTGCCCGGTGGGAGGCAGAGCTTTGGGCTGTAGCTCTGCCTCCATGCGCGTCACTCAGCGTTGATCGCCGCCTCTCCCCACCCCTCTCAGTGAAGGAAGACAGAGGGGCGGGGAGAGGTGGCGATCCACACTGATGGACGCATGTAGAGGCAGAGCTGCAGCCAAAAGCTCTGCCTCTATGCGGAAGGAACCCCGCCATGTGCCCCAGGGAGTTTGGGGTGATTTATGGAGTTTTCAGCCATGGGGATGCAGCGTGTTAGGAGGGGCAATTATGTTTAGGAGGTTTTTAAAGTAAAAACCTAATTTTTTGGATACTTCAGAGTCTCTTTAAGGGCAAAATCCACTGGGGTTGGGGGTCTGGAGGGGATGTGGAGACGCGAACCGGGCCATACCTGAGCGGACGGGTAAGTGAGGTAAGGCACAACAGCCGGGCGGTTGGGTGAAGGAGGATTAAAACTTACCCAGGCTTCCGTCTTCTTAATTACAGCCAGGCGGTAGGGAGGGTTTTGTACAGGCTTCTGTCTGCTTCCACATTGTATTGCGTGGAACATCGCGTCACGTGACTATGCTTCCTCCTTCAACCCAGAAGGCGGAAGCATGGCCACATGATGCAATATGGGACGTAATACAAGACGGAAGAAGACGGAAGCCTGGGTAAGTTTTAACCCTCCCTCACCCACCCAGCTTCTGCACCCTCCCTCACCTGCCCGGCTGCTGTGGCAACAGAGTGAAAACGGATCCGATCGACCGGAGAGCAGATCCATTTTCACGTGTTTGCCAGTGTGAATCAAGCCTTACAGATCCGGTGAAATGGAAACTGGATCCGTTTGGCTGCAAATGCCAGTGTGAAATGACCCTAAATGCAAACTTACTTGAGATGACCCAAAGGTCCCTGAACCCCCAACCTCATAGGGTGCAGTCTGACATCAGGGGAGGACCACTAGCAGGCTTCCCCTGTGCCTCTGCACACGCTATACAATGCAAAGCAAAACTTTGCTAGTCAGGGCTGGCGCACACCAAGCGTGGTTCTGAGCGTTTTTAAAAACACTTGCGGTTTGAAAAGTGCTTGGCTAATGTATTTCAATGGGATGGTGCACAGCAGAGTGATTCGTTTTTTCCTCAAATGCAAACTCGGGTCCTGCAGCAGTTTTGCTGATTTCTGAGGCGATTCAGCCTCAATGTTAAGTATAGGAAAGTGGAAAATCGCTCTGAAAAGCACTAGAACAGAGTGATTTTCCAAGCATTTTTGTTACAGAAGCTGTTCAGTTACAGCTGTACTGTAACAAAATATAAAAAACGCTACACAAGAATGCTCCAAAAATCGCTAGGCATGTTTAGAAAATCGCCTTGCACATGTCTAGAATCGCTCTGAAAAACCACTTCAAAAAACGCTAAACGCTTGCGGTTCTGCTAACGGTTTTTGGTGTGTGCTGACACTCACTCAGTAAGGCCCGGTTCACATTAGCGGCTGCTATCCGGAATCGCCGTGCCGGAGCCGTGCCGAAACCGGACCGCATGCGGACCGGACGAAACGGACGCACGGCATAGCAATGAAAGTCTATGCGACCGTTCACATGCGTCCGTTTCGTCCGGACCGGAGCCGGACCGGATCCGGACTCCGGCGTCCGTTCCAACATGCGCTATTTTTTGGTCCGGCTGGTCCGGCTGACGTATCCGGACCGGAGCCGGAATGTTGCATCCGGCCAATGGAAACCAATGAGAACCGGAGAGCGCACAACACACTGGCTATAAAAACCGGATGTTGTACCACACTTCCTATGCTGACTCTATGGTATGGTGGCCATTTTGGATGGGGACCACATGGCACCAGCGTTCACAGAGTGGAGCAGCAGTGACTTCATGCTGGAGCTCTTTGGCAGCAATATGGAGCAGGATCTGTCTGATAGCGAGGGGGTGAGGCCCTACACATCAGAAGACCTCATCCTACAGGTGCAGCAGGTACCAGCCCTGTGGGACAAGGGGGATGCGGACCACAGCAACATCAAAAAATGCAGAGGCCTGTGGAAAAAAATTGCCAAGCTGTATGTGGAGGACTTTGAGCACTTGAGCAAGAGACAGCAAGGCACAGAGGGTATGTTGACTAGAAGTTTTTGGGGGGGGCTTGTGGTTTAAGCTTGTGATGTATTCCACTTTTGCTATGGATTTGTGTCACCCACGTGTTGCCCACCCACCCGTGGCCCACCCACCTGTTTCCCACCCACCTGTACCCCACCTGTGATGTATCCCACCCACCTGTACCCCACCTGTGATGTATCCCACCCACCTGTACCCCACCTGTGATGTATCCCACCCACCTGTACCCCACCTGTGATGTATCCCACCCACCTGTACCCCACCTGTGATGTATCCCACCCACCTGTACCCCACCTGTGATGTATCCCACCTGTGATGTATCCCACCCACCTGTACCCCACCTGTGATGTATCCAACCCACCTGTACCCCACCTGTGATGTATCCCACCCACCTGTACCCCACCTGTGATGTATCCCACCCACCTGTACCCCACCTGTGATGTATCCCACCTGTGATGTATCCCACCCACCTGTACCCCACCTGTGATGTATCCCACCCACCTGTACCCCACCTGTGATGTATCCCACCCACCTGTACCCCACCTGTGATGTATCCCACCCACCTGTATCCCACCTGTGATGTATCCCACCTGTGATGTATCCCACCCACCTGTACCCCACCTGTGATGTATCCCACCCACCTGTACCCCACCTGTGATGTATCCCACCCACCTGTACCCCACCTGTGATGTATCCCACCCACCTGTACCCCACCTGTGATGTATCCCACCTGTGATGTATCCCACCCACCTGTACCCCACCTGTGATGTATCCCACCCACCTGTACCCCACCTGTGATGTATCCCACCCACCTGTACCCCACCTGTGATGTATCCCACCCACCTGTACCCCACCTGTGATGTATCCCACCCACCTGTATCCCACCTGTGATGTATCCCACCTGTGATGTATCCCACCCACCTGTACCCCACCTGTGATGTATCCCACCCACCTGTACCCCACCTGTGATGTATCCCACCCACCTGTACCCCACCTGTGATGTATCCTACCCACCTGTACCCCACCTGTGATGTATCCCACCCACCTGTACCCCACCTGTGATGTATCCCACCCACCTGTATCCCACCTGTGATGTATCCCACCTGTGATGTATCCCACCCACCTGTACCCCACCTGTGATGTATCCCACCCACCTGTACCCCACCTGTGATGTATCCCACCCACCTGTACCCCACCTGTGATGTATCCCACCCACCTGTACCCCACCTGTGATGTATCCCACCCACCTGTACCCCACCTGTGATGTACCCCACCTGTGCTGTATCCCACCCACCTGTGATGTATCCCACCCACCTGTACCCCACCTGTGATGTATCCCACCCACCTGTACCCCACCTGTGCTGTATCCCACCCACCTGTGATGTATCCCACCCACCTGTACCCCACCTGTGATGTATCCCACCCACCTGTACCCCACCTGTGATGTATCCCACCCACCTGTGATGTATCCCACCCACCTGCGATGTACCCCACCTGTGCACATAAAACATACACAATGACCAATTATTAAACATCAATTTATTGTAAAAAATTAAGACATTTAAAATCACTTAAAAACTTGAAACTCCAAAATAAACACATTTCAACAAAACATATTAAAAACCAAACATTCACCCTCGTCCTGGTGGTGTGGTAAAATAAAGTCTCAGTTGGTCC
Source organism: Hyperolius riggenbachi (assembly GCF_040937935.1). Lineage (NCBI taxonomy): Eukaryota > Metazoa > Chordata > Amphibia > Anura > Hyperoliidae > Hyperolius > Hyperolius riggenbachi. The sequence continues at coordinate 403,743,333 of NC_090650.1, forward strand.
CTGTTCCGCAGTGACACTACCCTTGGCCTGGTTGCATACCTCCGCAGGGGCATTAGTGGAAGCACATTCGGGGGTTCCGGAGTCTCTCTTTCCTCCTGCCGCACAAAGTTGTGGAGGATGCATGCTGCCTTCACCACGACAACTGCGTTGCCCGGTTTCAGCAGCATGGGCGTGTGGAACACCCTCCACTTTGACACCAGGATCCCAAATGTGCACTCCACCATTCTCCTTGCACGGCTCAACCGAGCATTGAAGTGTAGCTGGCTGGCATCAAGTCCCCTGTCTGGGTACGGACGCATTACATGGTCGGACAGGGCGAAGGCCTCGTCCCCCACAAACACATAGGGGTAGGCCGGTGCCCTTGTCCCAGGCCAGGGTCTGTCACGGGGGAGACGCAGTCTGCCTTCCTCCATCAGCCGGCAAAGGGTCGTACGCTGGAAAATTCCAGAGTCATTGGAACTACCGTACGACCCCACATCCACGTACACAAACTTGTAGTCCGCATCTGCCACTGCCATTAGAACAATGCTGAAGTATTTTTTATAGTTGAAATAATGGCTGCCACTCCCCACGGGTTTCTGAATCCGGATGTGTTTCCCATCCAGTGCGCCAACACAATTAGGAAACTTGCACTCGGTCCAGAAGCCCTGGGCGATCTCCTCCCATTTCGTGGTGTCCGGCACAGGCATGTATCTGGCCCTCAGTCGCGTCCAAAGGATCCTCGAAGTCCTCACGACGATGCCTGCCACCGTGCTCTTCCCAATACGAAATGTGACATGTAGCGATGTATATGTTTGTCCAGTTGCGATGTACCTACAAGAGAAATAATCGAAATCAATTTTTCATGTCGTTACAGGAGAAAGGTTCAAGACAAGGTGGCGCAATATACGTAATGCATACGTGAAATGGCTACGGAAGAAAAAACTTGCCGAACGAAGTGGCAGTGGCGGGGGAAGGCGACAAAAAGACTACCAATTTGCCAAGCAATTGTCTTTCATCAATGCAAGCCTGGAACCTAGACTGTAAGTACCACTACTGTGGGCAGGAACTGAGAGCTCATTTACTACCATGACTTCGGCCATGTATTGCTATAAACTGGCCTCAATTCCCATGGCTAGCGAACTTTTCTCACAAGCTTTATCAAATGTTGGGTAGAAACGGTTGATAAAGTGTTTGCTAGTGTTTGCTAGCTCTGTGAATTGACGCCACATGCTGTTTGGCACACCAATAAATATTGTTTTTATCTACAGGACTGAAGACAATTTGGAGCAAGAGGAACCGACCCAGGAGGCACGGTTCAGCAGTGAGGAGAGCTTGGTGGATGATGACGTCGCCGATGTAACCTATTGCCCCGAGGAGAGGAGTAGGAGGAGGGAGTCCTTAATCCCAGCTCTCTCCTTTGATGATGACTTGGCAGAAGAGAGCTTGGATGTTGAGGTTGCAGGACCGAGTGTGGAAGAAGCTGCACCTCCACAATCGACCGCTATGGAAGCTCCAGGGGAACAAGAACAAAGTGAGGAGCACCGAGAGACTGCAGCACAACCAGCGCGCAGGGCAACCCCGACACAGGCCAGAGGACGGGAAGATGCTGCCACACCACCAGTGAGGACCACCACACCAGTGAGGCGTCGAGGTACCCTCCCCCCAACAAGGAGAGAGACAGAGTCCGAGATGTCCGGGGCTGTCTCCGGACTTCTCGGGATTCTTCAGAGCCACCAAACTCTCATAACCCGGCAGTTGCAAGATGAGGACAGGGGCCATATCATGGAGCAGTACAAGTCCCACATCACTTCACTGCAATGTGAGCTCGACGCTGTACATGGGCACTACAGGGACGAGCTTAAAATGATTCATGAGATGCACAGAGGAGAAATCGACCAACTGCGTGCGCAGCATCATCAGTCGGTGGGCCAGCTGCAGAACATGATGCAGCAAATGCATCAACAAAGCAAGGAACTACTGAAATTGCAGGCACACCCGTGTTTTCACACTGTGATGTCTCTAATACCATATTTGGAAAAGGTGCCTTCCCAAAACCTGATGGCGTGCCATTCCAATTTGCTGGAGGTGATTAAACAGCACATGGACACGCCATTATTGCAACCACCAATTTTTAGACCCCCACAACCAACAGCGGTGCCCACCTGGCAGTCATCACAGATGTACACCGGCTACAGAGGCAGTCAATATGGGCCACCGCTGTCAGGGTCCAGCTCATCCACGACCAGCACCCAAGAGAGTCCAGATTTTCAGGCAGCAACTCCCACCTTTTCTAGTAGTGGTGCCGATACAATTTGAAAAAAAAAGTCAAATTGTTCCTGGACATGCTCCTCTGAATACCTCCGATCCTCGGAGGAAGGATACCATCACAGGGCTTTTTAGCCCAACCTTTTCCCTGCCCCATCTCCTTCAACCAAGGTTCAGAGGTGTTCAGATGACCATGTCAGGGAACTTTTGGTTTTGCTGGACTTGAACTTTAGGGCCTGGTGTCCCCGAAAGACACTACCTGGGTCACAACCTTGTGCCTGTTGCACTGCACCTGTAGTCCTGCACCTGTGCCTTTGATTCCTCTTGTTCCTTACTTTGTTGTTCCTAATCACTTGCACAAGACCCTTGGAGCCATGGGTGAAGGACACCTTCACTGGTCGGTGAGAGGCCTAGCCTTTTCACTGACCTGTGTCCTTCATCCATGGCTCAGAGGGTCCTGTGCCAGTGGTTAGGTTTTAGAAGCACTAATAATTTAGGGCCTGGTGTCCCCGAAAGACACTACCTGGGTCACAACCTTGTGCCTGTTGCACTGCACCTGTAGTCCTGCACCTGTGCCTTTGATTCCTCTTGTTCCTTACTTTGTTGTTCCTAACCACTTGCACAAGACCCTTTGAACCATGGATGAAGGACACCTTGACTGGTCGGTGAGAGGCCTAGCCTTTTCACTGACCTGTGTCCTTCACCCATGGCTCAGAGGGTCCTGTGCCAGTGGTTAGGTTTTTAAAGCACTTCAATTTTAGGGCCTGGTGTCCCCGAAAGACACTACCTGGGTCACAACCTTGTGCCTGTTGCACTGCACCTGTAGTCCTGCTCCTCTGCCATCGGTTCCTCTTGCTCCTCACTTTGTTCTTGTTCCTAATCACTTGCACAAGACCCTTGAAACCATGGATGAAGGACACCTACACTGGTCGGTGAGAGGCCTAGCCTTTTCACTGACCTGTGTCCTTCACCCATGGCTCAGAGGGTCCTGTGCCAGTGGTTAGGTTTTTAAAGCACTTCAATTTTAGGGCCTGGTGTCCCCGAAAGACACTACCTGGGTCATAACCTTGTGCCTGTTGCACTGCACCTGTAGTCCTGCTCCTCTGCCATCGGTTCCTCTTGCTCCTCACTTTGTTCTTGTTCCTAACCACTTGCACAAGACCCTTTGAACCATGGATGAAGGACACCTTGACTGGTCGGTGAGAGGCCTAGCCTTTTCACTGACCTGTGTCCTTCACCCATGGCTCAGAGGGTCCTGTGCCAGTGGTTAGGTTTTTAAAGCACTTCAATTTTAGGGCCTGGTGTCCCCGAAAGACACTGCCTGGGTCACAACCTTGTGCCTGTTGCACTGCACCTGTAGTCCTGCTCCTCTGCCATCGGTTCCTCTTGCTCCTCACTTTGTTCTTGTTCCTAACCACTTGCACAAGACCCTTTGAACCATGGATGAAGGACACCTTGACTGGTCGGTGAGAGGCCTAGCCTTTTCACTGACCTGTGTCCTTCACCCATGGCTCAGAGGGTCCTGTGCCAGTGGTTAGGTTTTTAAAGCACTTCAATTTTAGGGCCTGGTGTCCCCGAAAGACACTGCCTGGGTCACAACCTTGTGCCTGTTGCACTGCACCTGTAGTCATGCACCTCTGCCATCGGTTCCTCTTGCTCCTCACTTTGTTCTTGTTCCTAACCACTTGCACAAGACCCTTTGAACCATGGATGAAGGACACCTTGACTGGTCGGTGAGAGGCCTAGCCTTTTCACTGACCTGTGTCCTTCACCCATGGCTCAGAGGGTCCTGTGCCAGTGGTTAGGTTTTTAAAGCACTTCAATTTTAGGGCCTGGTGTCCCCGAAAGACACTACCTGGGTCACAACCTTGTGCCTGTTGCACTGCACCTGTAGTCCTGCTCCTCTGCCATCGGTTCCTCTTGCTCCTCACTTTGTTCTTGTTCCTAATCACTTGCACAAGACCCTTGAAACCATGGATGAAGGACACCTACACTGGTTGGTGAGAGGCCTAGCCTTTTCACTGACCTGTGTCCTTCACCCATGGCTCAGAGGGTCCTGTGCCAGTGGTTAGGTTTTTAAAGCACTTCAATTTTAGGGCCTGGCGTCCCCGAAAGACACTACCTGGGTCATAACCTTGTGCCTGTTGCACTGCACCTGTAGTCCTGCTCCTCTGCCATCGGTTCCTCTTGCTCCTCACTTTGTTCTTGTTCCTAACCACTTGCACAAGACCCTTTGAACCATGGATGAAGGACACCTTGACTGGTCGGTGAGAGGCCTAGCCTTTTCACTTACCTGTGTCCTTCACCCATGGCTCAGAGGGTCCTGTGCCAGTGGTTAGGTTTTTAAAGCACTTCAATTTTAGGGCCTGGTGTCCCCGAAAGACACTACCTGGGTCACAACCTTGTGCCTGTTGCACTGCACCTGTAGTCCTGCTCCTCTGCCATCGGTTCCTCTTGCTCCTCACTTTGTTCTTGTTCCTAATCACTTGCACAAGAACCTTAAAACCATGGATGAAGGACACCTACACTGGTCGGTGAGAGGCCTAGCCTTTTCACTGACCTGTGTCCTTCATCCATGGCTCAGAGGGTCCTGTGCCAGTGGTTAGGTTTTTGAAGCACTAATAATTTAGGGCCTTTTGTCCCCAAAAGACACTACCTGTAGTCCTGCTCCTCTGCCATCGGTTCCTCTTGCTCCTCACTTTGTTCTTGTTCCTAATCACTTGCACAAGACCCTTGGAGCCATGGATGAAGGACACCTTGACTGGTCGGTGAGAGGCCTAGCCTTTTCACTGACCTGTGTCCTTCATCCATGGCTCAGAGGGTCCTGTGCCAGTGGTTAGGTTTTTGAAGCACTTCAATTTATTAGGGCCTGGTGTCCCCGAAAGACACTTGGGCAGCTATGCCCTGCAACTCTTCCAGCACAAAGTTGGTGGTTGGTGTTCCTTAAAACTGACCGGGCTATACCATAGATATGTTATTTTTTTGTCTTCCATGTTGGAAGAATGTTTCCATGTTGGAAAGTGGTTGTTTTTGCAATAAAAAAATTTGTTTTTACATACCTCAGTGTGATGAGTAGTTGTTCTTGTGGTGTGACTGCTCTCCTGAACGTGGTATCCTTCTTCCTAAGGTCATCCTTCACCATCTCCAAAAGGGTATCAAACCTGTCAGGAGATGTAAAGGAAGAAGCTGTAAAGTATGTTGTGGGACAAGGTGTTGGGTGGAGGATGGGGGAGGTGTGTTTACAGAGGTTTGGGAGTGTTGTGGAGGGTGGGGGTGTAGTGTATAGCTAGGTATACAGGGGTGTGGGGGTCAGGGTGGTGTGTTTAGCTAGGTATACAGGGATGAGGTGTTGTGGGGGTGAGGGTGGGGTGTTTAGGAATGGTGGGGGTTGGTGTATTTAGGCCTATATACTTACAGGGGAATAGACATCCGAGTGTAGCTGTAGAACTTCTGTGGGTGTCGTCTGAGGTCCCGGTAGAGGGCCTGGAACTCTCCCTTCCTCTGCCTCCTGGCTAGTAGAGGGTGCACCCACCATCTCCTGCGAGGAGCACGCCTTCTCCCCACATAGTAGTAGGTAAACAACAGGAAGGAGAGAATTCCAAGGTAATAAGCGTAAAAAATGACTTGATCCATGGTCCCAACTGCTGTCTCTGTATCCAAGGATGGTCTCCACACGTCCAGCTGTCTCCAACAATGACCCCAGAGCTTCTGCTGACCTCCCAGAACCCCAGGTATTTATACAGGTTGTTATCTCTTTAAGAATCCGGATCCGGACCGCAACCGTGTTCATACCGCACGGAAACCGTATGCAACCGGACCGGATCCGGACAGGAACCGTACGGTTCAGGTCCGATCCGGCTCCGGTGCGGTCCGGACATCCGGTGCGGTTTTTGCAAAACCGCAAGTGTGAACGGGGCCTAAGGCTGATAAACATAATATGAGGAGCTCACAAGGCTAGGCAAACACATAGAGCAACATTTAAAACTTGACATTTTTTATTGAAGTTTTCCAAGCAATGAACATCAATAGCAATACAAGGGTTCAAATTAGTTTACGTTTTTGCTTCCGAGTATATAAATAACCAACAAAAATGTCATAGATTGATTTCGGAAAGCAAGTATACAGTTTGTAAGTGAGTTTCAATAGTGAACCAAGGCTATATGGATCAGGATCAACAATCAGCAAATCAAATTATTCTAATTATTAATATTCTAAGTGGGTAACAAAACAAAACAAAAAAACAAATATCGTGTAGAACAGATGTTGATGAACAAAAAAAAAAAAATAACTGAATAAAAGGATACATCTTTGCATACTGTTTCCAACGTAACGGTATATTAAGTCGTGTCTAACTTGGTTGACATTTGTTAAGAATTATATTGTTTAGTGATAATATTGTTACACAGAGCAACATTTAAGGGGACCTTGCATCAAAACTCACAGATAGTCAGCGCCTAACACAAAATCCCCAAAATAAACGAGACTGTTATGTTACACATCCGACAAGCATGTGGGCAGGGTCAGATTTACCATAAGGCACATGCCTGATAATGAATGGGTGGCTCACTCCCCTCCCGTAGTGCCTTCCTCCCTCCTTCTCTATGCAGAGTCCAGATTGGAGTTTAATGAAAGGTTTGACCAGGGCCGGATTTAGGCCTAGGGCACCACACTGGCAAGGGCACCAAAGCAGCAGGCTAAACTGGTGCAGCATTTGAAAGCTTGCAAATGCTGCAGTGCAGGGAGATCAAGTAAGCGCCTGACCGTGGTACTCTGCTGCCAGCTACCACCTTGCTCTCTCTGCATGTTGGCGTTGTGGCTGGCAGCTATGGACTTGATCAGCATTGCAGAGTTACAAGCAGAGGATATGGAATAGCAGCAGCCAGTCGCTCACATCTCCACTCGTCTACAACGTAGAAGCTTCCTCTTCCCATCTGAATCACTGGTAACATGCCGGCAAGTCACAAGTGAGAGATGCTGATTGGAGGGACAGATGTACAACAGTGGCTGATGGAGACGGAGGGGAAGAGGAAGCTTCTGTGTAGAAGACAAGCAGAGAGGTGTCATAAGGCTACCTATACTAGAGGGAAAGGGGGAGGGGTCATCTCGCTACCTATACTAACGGAGGGTGGCTGGTGACATTGGCCTTGGGCAGTAAGGCCCCGTTCACACTGCACGCGTTTCCAGCTGCGTTTTGGAAACGCGTGCAGGTGGCCGACATGCACGACATCAGACATTGCATAGAGTGCAATGTCTGATGTTCACACTGCATGCGTTCCGGACCTGTGCGGTCCGGGAACGCATGCTGCACGCATTTTTTGTAAAAACGCATGGCTGTCCCATTCACTTTTCAGTGATGGGATCAGCCACGCAACGCATACGAACGCGGATGGCGTGCGTTCGTACTAGTGTTGGGCGAACAGTGTTCGCCACTGTTCGGGTTCTGCAGAACATCACCCTGTTCGGGTGATGTTCGAGTTCGGCCGAACACCTGGTGGTGTTCGGCCAAACTGTTCGCGTTCGCCCGAACTGCCAAATTACTAGCCGAACAGGGCCCCTGTTCGACCGAACAGGGCCCTGTTCGGCCGAATACGGCCCCCCTATGGGGTCGCAGGCATAAGGGGGGAGCATGCCCCGATCGCGGGGGGGGTCGGAAATTCCCCCCACCCCCTCCGCTAGCGCTCCCCCCTCTGCCCGCTTCCCCATACAAAAGTTGCAAGAAGTACCTGTGTCCGGGTGGTAGTGGGTGGCTGTCTGGCTGGCAGTGGGCGGCACTATGCAGTGACTAAATGAGGAGGAGGAGTCCGGAGAGTGACGCGTTGAGGGAGGCCGGGCAGCGGGCGGTTCAGCAGTACTACTGCTGAACCGCCCGCTGCCCGGCCTCCCTCAACGCGTCACTCTCCGGACTCCTCCTCCTCATTTAGTCACTGCATAGTGCCGCCCACTGCCAGCCAGACAGCCACCCACTACCACCCGGACACAGGTACTTCTTGCAACTTTTGTATGGGGAAGCGGGCAGAGGGGGGAGCGCTAGCGGAGGGGGTGGGGGGAATTTCCGACCCCCCCCCTGCGATCGGGGCATGCTCCCCCCTTATGCCTGCGACCCCATAGGGCCCCTACAAGCGGGATGTTTGGGGAGTTCGGGGTTCGGCCCGAACATGCCGAACATTGCGGCCATGTTCGGCGAACTTTCCCGAACCCGAACATCCAGGTGTTCGCCCAACACTAGTTCGTACGCGTTGCGGTCCGCATGCGTTGCGGTCTGCGTTCTGCAGTCTGAACGGGGCCTTAAGAATACAAATCCAGCCCTGGGTTTGACACTGGTAGAAACAGAAAAAGACACGCGGACACCTGGAGCCCAATCTAGTGTAATATCATTTTGTCTTTGTAAATAGGTTAAGATAATAAAAATATACTCACAAAGGAGGGTTGCCACAGGATGCAACCACTCATATAGACATGTGGAGAAGTACCTCCCCCACTCGGCCTTTCAGAAGTAGAGGGTTGGTCGCTGCTCTGAAAAAAAACGTATCTCACAATAGAATTGTGTGGTACAGACCCTACAGATTTAGAGTATTTTTGACTAGACAAAAGTTGGAGGCGCCCAATGGGAACAAAAACCCAAATTAGAATGATACATACAAAAAACTCACAAGGAGTATATTTATTAAAAAAATGTTTTTAAAGCTTTATTTCATGAGCACTATAACAATGCATTTCTCGGCATCAGCCTCTTCCTCAGGTCAAATATGTGCCAAAAGAACGTGTCTGAAAGGAGTGGTTATATTTAACTTCAGGCTACGGCCTAGTCAGATATCAGATGCTTTAGACTACTTAATTTCCTGGCGCCAGGACATAAAATGGTTAACAGAATACACACAGACACAGAATGTGAGCACACAATATGCTCCTTCTTTACTTCACTACCTTCCTTATATCCTACTGAATACAGGGTTTTGCTCATGCGCAGTATATCATCATATGCCACCATAATTACAGAAAGTCATGTGATTTACAAGAAATAACACAGTTCAATGATCACGGGGAATATATGTTACTAGCCGTCCCGCGTCGTAGCATACGCCGCATCTTCTATCTATCTAATAGAGTACGTGCCTCAACCTTGAAGCAAGAAGAATAAAGGTCGGTACACACATCAGATAAAAGTCTTTGGAAAAATGAAAGATCACAGACCAATTTTACCCCCTTCCATGTAGTATCAGAGCCACACCTACACAGTCTATTCTATTGAGCTGCACTCCCCATTAGATAGAAATATTTGCAAGATGCTGCACACAAAGTTGCTGTACACATTCAAAAGATCATTATCTGCAAAAGATCCATTCCTGCAAAAGATCAGTACCTACAAAATACATTCATAGTCTATATTTCCATGCGGATTATTGTGGACATTTTTCCGCATAAGGGCATAAGCATCCGCATACAATGAATTTTCGATGCTGGTCGAAAACACAAATATTTCTGAAGATTTTCGTGAAAATTCGCCAAAAAACGAAAACAGGATTTTCGATGTGAAAATGACTTAGGCGAAAATTCGCAAGGAACACTGCTACATGCTACATTAGCACTATCCAGGAGCGTCACAGGGAGGATTCCCAATGCCCCCTTTTTATACAACCGGAGGGACCGCGGGAACCACAGCGGCACCCCGGAGGGGGAGGCTAGGTGCCGCAGGCGACCCCCCCCCCCAAGCGTGGCCAGCGCCAGGGAGAGCCGTCTGCACCCACCTCCCAATATTAAAAACAGGCATTTACCGTAACGTCAATTGCGTTCTGCTACATGCGCATTAATTTTCTCATGGAAAGCATTTTTTGCAGTTTGTGTCCTTTGGAGGCAGGTGGTGGATGGCTTGCTCCGGTGGTGTGAGCCCTGGAGTGAGTTGTCTGCACCTGTCCTCCCCTCCCCCTCTGGAGTGCTGTATGTGAGCCAGCCCTGAGCTCTAAAGCTCGGGGTGACCCATGCTTCACTCCTTTCTCATGTGGTGCCCCCAAGTTAATGCGCATGTAGCAGAACGCAATGGACGTTAAGGTAAGTGCCTGTTTTTAATATTGGGAGGTGGGTGTGGACGGCTCTCCCCGACGCAGGGCACGCTTGGGGGGGGTCGCCTGCGCCTCCCCCTCCGGGGTGTCGCTGTGGTTCCCAGGCAGTGAGAGAGCCTGGGACCCTGTGGTCCCCCCGGTTGTATAAAAGGGGGGCATTGGGAATCCTCCCCATGGCGCTCCTGGATAGTGCTTGCGAATTTTCACCTCGAAAATCCCGTTTTCGTTTTTTGGCGAATTTTCACGAAAATCTTCAGAAATATTTGCGTTTTCGACCAGCATCGAAAATTCATTGTATGCGGATGCTTATGCCCTTATGCGGAAAAATGTCCACAATAATCCGCATGGAAATTCAATCTATGCGGACGTTTATACCGAAAATTGCCCGCAATAATGCGCAAGAAACTTCTCTGAATGCGGGCACTAATGCCCTTATGTGGAAAATGTCCGCAATCATACGCAAGTAATGTGAAAATGACTGGCCTTAGGCGAAAATTAACGTGAAAAAATTAGATGGAAAATTTGCCTGTCAAAACGAAATTAGGCGAAAATTCGGTAAAAATTTATCTAAACAAATTTTTGCATTTTCGCTCATCACTGGCATGTAGCAGGGCGACCGCTTTGCAGTATTGGTTTTTTGATCCTGCATAGTTTGGCATGCAAAAGCAAATGCATATTTGCATGAGCATTGCCTCATGAATAGCCAATTAGGCCAGATTTGCAAAGCCAGACTTGCTAGGGTAGGCCTCTTTTCCACGGACAGTTGATAGGCAGTAACATGCCTCTCAAACCCTTACAACTGCTCACTACTGCCTGGTAACAGCTTGCTGCTGCCTGGAAACTGCTTGTTGCTGCCTGGTATCTGCTCACTGCTGCCTGGTAACTGCTTGCTGCTGCCTGGTAACTGCTTGCTGCTGCCTGGTAACTGCTTGCTGCTGCCTGGTAACTGCTTGCTGCTGCCTGGTAACTGCTTGCTGCTGCCTGGTAACTGCTTACTGCTGCCTGGTAACTGCTTGCTGAGCACACAGCTCAACAGTCCGTGGAAAAGAAGCCTAAAACTTGGTGATTGAGCACGCATACATTTTCTCATGCAAAGTACTTCTTCTTCTTGCTCAAAGGTTGAGGCACTTACTCTATTATATATATAGATTTATGACCATACAGTTGTCCTTATTGGGGACACTTAAAGAAAACCTGAACTGAAAATTAAAAGTCAAAATAACCATACAAAAGTCATACTTACCTGCTGCATAGTCTACTCAACAATTTCTTTCTCCTCTCCTGTGTCCTGTTTGTCTACTGGGATCACTGGAATTCTCCGTCCTCCATCTTGAAAATTGCCATTACCCCATAATAGCTTCCTGGTCAGCACACAGTGGACACATCAGTTTTCCTCTCAGCTGTAACTGACAGCAACTGATATATTTCAGTTCTGACAAAATGTTGTCAGAACTGGAAGGGATCATTGTCAGAAGTAAATGGTGCCCTTCTGAGAGGAACTGATGGCAAGGTAACTATGCAATGTTCATTTGAAGTTAACTCATGTGTTTATTTTAAATAATTTTACTCAGTACAGGTTCCCTTTAAGGGATTTGCCCAGCAAGAAGAATTTGACTATTCTTGGTTTCATAAAGCCAGTCTTTCCTGCACAGATGTGAGAGGTGTGAGGCTGGTTATTCTAAAGACACTTTAATATCACACTGATTAGATACATGTATGCTTGTATATGAAATTGATCTATATACTAATATATATATATATATATATACATATATATACATATATACCTACATATCCTTTCAGTGTCCAGGTTGAGAGAGGAAGCAGCTGATGCCGAGAAACGCGTTGTCACAGTGCTCATGAAATAAAGCTTTTAATTATTATTTTTTTACATAAATATACTTCTTGTGAGTTTTTTGTATATATCATTCTAATTTGGGTTTTTGTTCCCATTGGGCTCCTCCCACTTTTGTTTAATGAGAGGTTACTCACCCAGCTCTGGGCATTTCCCCGACGAGATCTCCCTTCAGTCAGGGGCAACTTAATACTGGGGGTACCTCTGGCCAGGGGCGTAACAATAGGGCCTGCCAGGGATGCAGGCGCAGGGGGGCCCAAGGAGGGTGAAGCCTGGTAGGGGGCCCGCTCAGGGCCATTTTAAGGGGTAGGAGGGGGGCGCAGCACAGGAAGAGGGGGCAGTGGGCGCACAGTGGAGGAGAGGGGGCCCAACTCCCCCCTCCCTCACCTGGGAGCCCCCTTCAGCGCTCTCAGCCCCCCTCCAGAAAGCTGACAGCAGCGGCAGCAAGCAGGGAGCTTACTTACTTTCGTGTTCCAAGCAGTGACTGAGCTCTGTTTGTCTCCGCCTTCTTGTCTCTAACACCGCTGACTTCACTTCCTATCAGCGGCATTAGAGACAAGTAAGTGGAGACACGCAGAGCTCAGTCGCCACTTGGAACAGCTGAGCCAGCCAGCACTCTTGCTGTGCAGTTTGGCAGGGTTTGTAGATTAATGGAGTATGAACATCTGTGCTTATAGACTCCTGTGATGCAAATCCGGGCCTGCATGTGGGTTAAGCCCCTCTGCAGGCATCAAGGCCAATCTCCGAGAGGGGACAATGTATGTCAGGACTGTTCTGTTATAGCCTGCCATTCAGAACTGTAGCCTGGTTAACCTGTCCCCTCTCACCTCACTGGTATCTGCACTGTTGTTGCTGAGCACATCAGGAGTCGACTTGCTGCTGCAACTCTCCTTACCGTGAACTCAGCTGTGCATAAGACCTTGTTAAAAGGCTACCCCCAGTGCATTATAGTTCACTGGCCAGTTGGAGGGTTAAATTATGTTATGCTGTTTATTGCATTTGCTTTAAAATAAAAAGAAAAAAAAACAGTTTAATTTACTTGGGGGTTGACTACAGGTACACTTTAAGTATCAACCAGAGGGAAGCTTGTCATCTCCCTTCCCACGTCCCTGCACTTCACTGATTGCCTAAGTGCTGTTCAGTGTGAAGCTGAAATACGACTTGTGCTACTGTGCTCGTTCTCATGTGTTTACAAAGCAAGCTAGCTATGACAGTGCAGATTCTAGGGGGGAAAAAAGAAAGTAAGGGAAGAAATTACATCAGGATTGGCTTCAGTCAGAGGGAATCAAAATGACAAATGACGGGAACAGAATTCTTTTCATTTACTATATAGAATTCAATGACATTAAAATTAGGGATGCTCAAATCCGAATCCGGGTAAATCCGGATAGTTGCTATCCGGATTTCACCCAGATACCTGTGCATTCAAGCTTACCTGTCTGACATCTTCTTCGTCCGTCCCTGGCACCTCCCACGATGCGTTCCACGTGGCGATCACGTGACTACAAACACTTCCTCCTTCCGGGTTAAAGGAGGAAGTGTTTGTAGTCACGCGATGCGTGTGGACCGCATTGTGGGAGGCACCGAGGGCCGGACCGAAGAAGACTTCAGGCAGGTAAGCTTGACCCCCGCCCACCCCGCACAGGTTTACTGGGTGAAATCCAGATAGCAACTATCCGGGTATCACCCGGATTTGGATTTGAGCATCTCTAATTAAAATGTGGACAGTACAATACATCTGTTATGTAAGTTGAACAAGTAGTTTTTTTTCCTGATATACGAGTAGTATGACTGACCCTGCTGCTTTAAGTCAAATAAAGATACTAAATTGGCACCAAAAAGCATTTTGGCTATTCTCCTGGGGCAGGGCAGGGCAACAAGTTTGCTGTAGTCCTTTGGGACATTGTACTCATTTCCTCCCTATGTAATCAGGTTTTATTTTGTTTTTTAGTATACCTTGAGATTGTAGTCTTCACATTCCCCTTTTCTCTTGAAATGTATATTGCTGCACAATATGTTGACATGTTCTAAATGTACAAATAGAACATAAATATTAAATAGAAACCAGAGAAAGAGTTGACTCTTGGGTGCATGTGGAATTAAATTAGAAAAATACTTTATTCTAGCAATTATAGTATATACCAACAATGAACATAGAAATACATACAAAAGACACACATTGAAAAAAAATCTCTTCATTAAAAAAGGCCAGTAGAGTGTGCTAAGGCAGGAAATGGGGCCGCAGTCCCCAGACCCACAAAAATGGTAAATAACCCATGTGTTATGGGGATGGTAATGATCCAAAGGGGCCAAACTTGCGTTGATAAGAATATTAGGCAGACCTCAATGATTCCATTAAAGCCTGAAACGTCCCCAGTTCTATCTCTAGCTCAAAAATGTGTTGCTCCCGATCGCAGGCAAACACCAGAAAAGAGGCATGCACAAATCCACCAGGTTGTAGATCCACTAGGGAAATAATAAAGTAGATCAATTTGGGGGCTCAGTTGCAAAAGTCCACAGCAGATTCCCACTCGCAGAATCACATGCGTGGTAAACACAGGCTACTTAGAAAGCAGTTCGGTGCATCCATAAGTTTAAACAAGAAGCAGGATTGTGAAGCCATGACCAGGGCTGGATTTGTACTCTTTACCGCCCAAGGCTGCTGTCACCAGCCGCCCCCCTTCAGTATAGGTAGCCAGATGACCCCTCCCCTTTCCTTCTAGTATAGGTAAACTAATCACCCCCCTCATCCCAGTATAGGTAGCCAGATGACTCCTCCTCCTTTCCCTCTAGTATAGATAGCCAGATGACTCCCTTAATCCCTCCTTTTCCCACTTCCCATCTTTCAGTACAGGTAGCCAGCTTGCCTTCACACCGCAGCAGCCATCAGCTCATCTCCAGTGCAGAAGCTTCTTCTTCCCCTCTGTCTCCAATGCTGCCGAAGTTAATAGCCACCGGCCACAATGCAAACATGCAAGAGAGCAAGGTGGCCGCTGCACAGGCCTCTGGCAGCAGAGTACTGTGGCTCCCTGATCTCCCTGCATTGCAGCATTTGCTAGTTTGAAAATGCTGCATAAGTTCAGCCTGCTGCTTTGTTGCCCTTGCTTCTGTGGTGCCCTAGGCCATGGCCTAGGTGTCCTAGGCCAAAATCCGGCCCTGGTCATGACATACAGCATTAGGCAGAGCATAGATGGTTAGTGAGGGTACTCCACTTAGTTAGGAGACAGATTAAGTTCATCCAAGAAAGCTTGCATGCATAATGGTTGCAGAACAAGGATAAAGCATAGATGTTAGTTACCCATCCTTGGATCTACATACAGTCAACAATTCTCATGTCTCCAGAGTAACAGATAGAGTGTCAGTGTAAATGACATGGTTATGCAGCACAGTCAGCCCTTGGCGGGGGAGAGCCTAAATTCTCGACATGTTTCGCTGTATAGGTAACAGCTTCATCAGGAACAGGCTTCCCATAAATTTCATGTCAAAAAATAAATATAAATGACTCACCGCTGTAGGTGCGCACTCCATAAATGTCCGCCCAAAGTAACGCCGCCACCGAGCACCACCCAATTACATCCGGCGCGTCTTCTGCGCACAGCCATTGACTTCTGTGCAGAACCCTTAGCAGACTACTGACCTTTTTTAATGAAGAGATTTTTTTCAATGTGTGTCTTTTATATGTATTTCTATGTTTATTGTTGGTATATACTATAATTGCTAGAATAAAGTATTTTTCTAATTCAATTTCACATGCACCCAAGAGTCAACTCTTTCTCTGGTTTCTATTTACAGTGGGTTGCAAAAGTATTCGGCCCCCTTGAAGTTTTCAACATTTTGTCACATTACTGCCACAAACATGCATCAATTTTATTGGAATTCCACGTGAAAGACCAATACAAAATGGTGTACATGTGAGAAGTGGATTGAAAATCATACATCATTCCTGTAAGGATTGTGGAACTTTCTCCGTGATCAGCGCACAACGCGTGCGCTGATACGGCGGAAATCCTCCACAATCGTATATTTGCAGGCACCCAGCAAAAGGTGCTACACACCCGTAGAGGGAAAATTCCTGTCGGCAGATGGCGCTGGGGAGTGCAGAGGAACCAATCCTCTGTACCTCCACAAATGCCAGACAGGAATTTGTACGAAGCGCAGAACGCAATCGCAAGAGAGGCGATTGCGAATGAGAACGAGCAAAGGGACAGGTTGTATGAGTGTGCGCCAATCCAGTCGCCACCCCGCGACCGCGCACATACAACAGCAGATATGAAATAGGAACGCGATCGCGAGAGGTGCGATCGCCAGACGTGACACAAGGCAGATCAGAATAGAATACGAGGGTAGCAAAGGCACAGCAAATAATACAATGAGAAGATGCGGAAAATAACAAACGCTAGCTAACCGCGAACACCGCACTCATTCGCAACAGTGCACGCGGTTATGCGTGGTCTCCACGTGATAAGCACAATAGAGACAAGCACGCCTAACTAACCATCGACAGACAAACATGAAACAGAGGACACGAACGCTTGCTTAACGGTTACCTCACCGAGCCTCCAGCAAGCGGTCGTAGCAGACAAGACAGACACACGAAAACAGGGACAAGCGAGAGATAGGATCCACAGCACTAGCGAAAAGTGGCTAGCGCGATCCAGGTACAGAGTAGCAGAACAGAAGGATCCACAGCGCTAGCGAAAAGTGGCTAGCGCGATCCCAGGAGACAGAACAGAAGGATCCACAGCGCTAGCAACAAGTGGCTAGCGCGATCCAGAGAGGCAGAACAGAAGAGATAGCTGGTAGCAACCGCTGCACCAGCTATGCTCCAAGAACAGACATCAGAACGCCTTCCTATCGACCACCGCTGGGACAGGACAATCGCAACAGACAAACAAAACAAATAAACAATCCTAACTGCACTATGGAATCTGCCTAGCACAGTTTCCAGGAATTACTCTAAGCTGATCTTCAAACAGAGAGTAAGGCTGACACCCCACCAGGAGTGTTACATAGGACGAAATCCTTATGACCAGCCAAGCATTGTGGGAAAGACATAGTACTTATAGTACACGCCTCCAATGAATGTGGCCAGACAATTTGCATGACAACGTATGCAAATTCCTCTGCAAGCACACGCTGCAAAACTGACAGAAGCTCTTCTTTCCAGAGTCCTGCAGCATGCAAACCTACACAATGGTCAAAAGGCTGCCTGCCTGCACAGGCAGCTGAGCAAATCATCACAATTCCAAACATTTTTTACAAATAAATAACTGCAAAGTGGGTGTGCATAATTATTCGGCCCCCTAAGTCAATACTTTGTAGAACCACCTTTTGCTGCAATTACAGCTGACAGTCTTTTAGGGTATGTCTTTACCAGCTTTGCACATCTAGAGACTGAAATCCTTGCCCATTCTTCTTTGTAAAACAGCTCCAGCTCAGTCAGATTAGATGGACAGGGTTTGTGAACAGCAGTTTTCAGATCTTGCCACAGATTTTCGATTGTATTTAGATCTGGACTTTGACTGGGCCATTCTAACACATAGATATGTTTTGTTTTAAACCATTCCATTGTAGCCCTGGCTTTATGTTTAGGGTCATTGTCAGGGTTGGACTGGGCCACAGTAGTACAGTTTTTTCCCTCGGTGGGCCCCACCTCCAGGTCTCTGGTGGGCTCCCCCCTCCCTCCTTGTCTGACAGAGCTCCAATTGCTGCCTGCAGCACAAAAATTCTCTTCTCAGTGCTGTAATCACTCATGCTGAGAGCAGTGGCGTAGCTAAGGAGCTGTAGGCCTCGAGGCAAATTTTACATTGGGGCCCTCCAAGTACTCTATACATAACAATTGATACGACGCACCAAAACCTGCCAATGGCAACTACAGTGTCAGAGGTGCAAGAAGGGGATGGGAAATAGCTTGTTATTGATTACCACTGTCCAAAGTATCTATAGAAGTTATTATTATGAGCACAGGACCAATAGAGAGGTAATACTGTAGTTGAGGGCGGGCCCTTAGGGGCCCTTTTGGCCCAAGGGCCCCGATACGGTCGCTACCTCTGCAAAGTAGGACATTACTTTATATTGAAGGAGGGGACTCTATGCAAAGTTTTGCTGGGCAGCAGTGTCTCTGAATTACAATGCTGCTAAGATCATGTACATTTGGCCCTGTCCATAATACATCATGACCACGCCCACCTTCCAGTGCATGGGCACGCCCTTTTTTCACCGCAATCATGGGATGTGTGGGCCCCAAGTTGAAATTTCTTCGGTGGGCCCCCAGTGTCCCAGTCCGACCCTGGTCATTGTCCTGCTGGAAGGTGAACCTCCGCCCCAGTCTCAAGTCTTTTGCAGTCTCCAAGAGGTTTTCTTCCAAGTTTGCCCTGTATTTGGCTCCATCCATCTTCCTATCAACTCTGACCAGCTTCCCTGTCCCTGCTGAAGAGATGCACCCAGGGCTGGCGCTACCATAGAGGCAAAGGAGGCAGCTGCCCCAGGGCCCCAGAGCTTGTAGGGGCCCCCAGTGGCTACAAGAGGAAAAAAAATTCAAATCGACCTTATAGTTTTTGAGAAAATCGATTTTAAAGTTTCAAAGGAAAAAAAATACACATTTAAAAACCAGCCGACTTTAATGGTTAATAGCAAATCCACCTTAAATGCTAGAAACCCTAAATTTGCAAGATATGTTAAGGAGATCATTGGGAATAAGAAGAAAAAAACAATTTTTTAAAAAGACCTTATAGTTTTTGAGAAATTCGATTTTAAAGTTTCGAAGGAAAAAAGTATACTTTTAAATGCGGTACATGTCACTTTTAGTACCTAACAGTAGTGTAATTTTACATGTTTCAAAAGAAAGAGCAATACATTTCCTGACAGGGTTTTCAGGGGGTCCATACGCAGCCATAGCGCTTTGGCCAGGGATCGCTATACAGCCGCAATATGGCTGTATGAAGATCCCTGGCATTTTTTTCCTATTTTCCCCAAAAAATGTTTATGTTTAGAGTGTGGGAATTTTTTAAAAAAAATTATGTGGGGTCCCCCCTCCTGAAACTTTTTAATCCCTTGTCCCCCATGCAGGCTGGGGTAGCCAGAATGTGGAGCTCTGACCGATTGGGGCTTCAAACCCTGACTATACCAGCTGCAAAAAAGGTCCCTTATTGCCGATTTTTGCTCCGGGGTATCTGTTGGGGGGGGGGGGGGGGCAGGTTTATGTTGCCCTGGGGCCCCATTGTTCCTCCAACCGGCCCAGGATGCAAATCCCCCCCCCCCCCCCCCCCCGAGCATGATTCTGCCACCACCATATTTGACAGTGGGGATGGTGTGTTCAGAGTGATGTGCAGTGTTAGTTTTCACTTGCGTTTTGCATTTTGGCCAAAAAGTTCCATTTTTGTCTCATCTGACCAGAGCACCTTCTTCCACATGGTTACTGTGTCCCCCACATGGCTTGTGGCAAACTGCAAACGGGACTTCTTATGCTTTCTGTTAACAATGCCTTTGTTCTTGTCACTCTTCCATAAAGGCCAACTTTGTACAGTGCATGACTAATAGTTGTCCTATGGACAGAGTCTCCCACCTGAGCTGTAGATCTCTGCAGCTCGTCCAGAGTCACCATGGGCCTCTTGACTGCATTTCTGATCAGCGCTCTCCTTGTTCGGCCTGTGAGTTTAGGTGGATGGCCTTGTCTTGGTAGGTTTGCAGCTGTGCCATACTCCTTCCATTTCTGAATGATCCCTTGAACAGTGCTCCGTGGGATGTTCAAGGCTTTGGAAATATTTTTGTAGCCTAAAGGTGGCCACACACCATACAATTTTTTAAATATCTGTTCAATTTAAAAATTGCAATCAATTTTTCTGACTGATTGTAACATTTCAAAAATCTGACCAATGTACCACACACCTATGTCCAATTTTTCCCCAATTATAATAAAAATGATTGGAAACTCTGAGAAAATTGCTTGGGTGTGTATATTAATAAATTGACAATCTAACACACACTATACAATCTTTAGAGAAATTGAAGAAAAATATCTGGCATTCCGGATAGATAAAAATCGAAAAAAACGAGAAATCCGATCAGATTTTTCAGTCGAATGAAAAAAAAGCTTTCGATTTTTTCGGGAGATCCGATCGTTTTTATCGAATTGCTGTAAAATCGGATCATTTTATTGTATCGTGTGTGGCCACCTTTAGCCTGCTTTAAATTTCTTAATAACTTGATCCCTGACCTGTCTTGTGTGTTCTTTGGACTACACGGTGTTGTTGCTCCCAATATTCTCTTAGACAACCTCTCAGGCCCTCACAGAGCAGCTGTATTTGTACTGACATTAAATTACACACAGATGCACTCTATTTAGTCATTAGCACTCATCAGGCAATGTCTATAGGCAACTGACTGCACTCATATCAAAGGGGGCTGAATAATTATGCACACATCACTTTGCAGTTATTTATTTGTAAAAAATGTTTGGAATCATGTATGATTTTCGTTCCACTTCTCATGTGTACACCACTTTGTGTTGGTCTTTCATGTGGAATTCCAATAAAATTTATTTATGTTTGTGGCAGTAATATGACAAAATGTGGAAAACTTCAAGGGGGCCGAATACTTTTGCAACCCACTGTATTATCTATCGTTGACATGGTGCATGTGAATTTTTTATATTTCCTCCTTTTTTTAATAATATTTTTATGATTAAACTATTAGTCAGTGGTGCTCATCCAATATTTGGGTATCCGAACTACCCAGATAATCCAAACTTTCTCCACTATTCGAACTTTGAATAGCAATTCGGATATTTTTTAAAATCCAAATATCACTATCCGACAAACTCGAATTTCCCATCTGAAATCTTAAATCCGGGCAGATAGTAAGTTCAGATATCCGAGCAGAAGCCAAAATCGCCTTCAATGGCAAAAATTCCTTTCGAAGAGAGAGAGAGAGAGAGAGAGAGAGAGAGAGAGAGAGAGAGAGAGAGAGAGAGAGAGAGAGAGAGAGAGAGAAACAGACCTCCGAAATGTTTTTTTGCCATTTGAAGAGACTCTTGGAAGCATTTTAAGCCATTTTCAGGTCACTTCCGGTTTTCTATCCGGATATCCGAATCCGGCCGGATATTCAGGATATTGGGTTCGGATATCCGAGTTTACTTGGATACCAAAAAGTTCGGATTCAGATATCCGATTCGGATCTGGATATCTGGGTATCTGGATCCGAATCAATTCGGATTTTGAAAAGGGGTATCCGAGCACCCCTGCTATTAGTCTCATAGGCCATTGCATTTGCCATATTAAGCATAACATAAATGTCACTAAGGGATCTTAAGCTCAGTGTGAATATTTTGATACAAAGCTGTAAGATAGCATGCATCAAGCAGAGGCATTGGCACAGAAAGCATAAGCACTTAAGATTATGACACACCACTTTAATAGAATAAACTTGTAAAATAACTGGCAACAGGCAGAGACACTGCAGCAGTGGGAAGTTGTGTTTCAGTCGTGTAACCTCCTGTTTCCATTAAATAAAAGTGAAGGGAGTTGGCCAGCAAGCACAGCTATTCACAGAGTCAGGAGACGCAAGACGATCTCCAAAAAACTTAAAGGAAATCTGGAATTTGGCTCTGTCATGATCAGCGAGTCCAATCGACCCCCTAAAAGTGGATCTAAACTCAGGGCTACCTCTCTGCTCTATAAAGATATCCTTGGGGAGGGGGGGAAGGTTATTCTTCATTACAATTTATGGAAATTACTGTATAAAAAATTGTATTAACTTTCAGGGAGCACAGAACGGGTTAAGCCCCAGCCTTTTCCTGTATAGGAAGAACAGCAGGGCTCTCATTCACAGCTACTGATAAGGCTAATTACACTCTGGTGTAGCTTAAGAAACACACACAGCTCAGTGCGGTAGGGTTAGGGTTTCTACAGCATTTACAGTGAGATGCGAAAGTTTTGGCAACCTTGTTAATTGTCATGATTTTTGTGTATAAATTGTTGGTTGTTATGATAAAAAAATTAGACACACACAGTGATATTTGAGAAGTGAAATGAAGTTTATTGGATTTACAGAAAGTGTGCAATAACTGTTTAAACAAAATTAGGCAGGCGCATTAATTTGAGCACACAAAAAAAGAAATGAAACAAATATTTAGTAGATCCCTTTTGCAAAAATTACTAAATGCTTCCTGTAGGTTCCAATGAGAGTCGGGATTCTGGTTGAAGGTACTTGGGGCCATTCCTCTTTACAGAACATCTCTAGTTCATTCAGGTTTGATGGCTTCCGAGCATGGACAGCTCTTTTTAAACGTGGCCATACACTGGTAGATTTGCCATCAGATTGACCAACAGATAGATCCCTCTCTGATTGAATCTGATCAGAGAGGTATCATATGTCTGCCTTTACTGCAAACAGATTGTGAATCGATTTCAGCATGAAATCGATTCACTATTAGAGATGGGCCAAACGGTTCACCGGCGAACGGTTCACCGGCGAACGGTTCACCGGCGTACGGTTCCCGGCGATCGCAGAGAAACACGAACTTTTTCCGGAAGTTCGGTTCACCCCCATAATGCACCATTAGGGTCAACTTTAACCCTCTACTTCACAGTTAGCAGGCACATTGTAGCCAATCAGGCTACACTCCCTCCTGGATCCACTCCCCCCCCCTTTATAAAAGGCAGGCATCGCCGGCCATTTTCCTCACTTGTGTGCCTGCAGTAAATAGAGAAGGGACAGCTGCTGCTGCTGCAGACTCTCATAGGGAAAGATTAGTTAGGCTCTTGTAGGCTTGTTAGCTTGCTCCTTGTTGATTCTTATTGCTACAATAGCACCCCACAACAGCTCTTTTGAGAGCTAATCTTGTTCTTGTGATCTATTTTTTGTTCTGTGTGTCCCACTGACACTTGTGTTGCATAAACAGCCTTGATAATTCCTACTGTGTGTGTGCCACTGCCAGGCCCAGCACATTCAGTGACTACCTGTGTGTGTGACAGGTGCACATTGTAATACCCAGTATTGCATATACCTACCTACCTGTTGTTCACAGTGCACCCACCTACCTACGTGAGCTGAGCGCACGCAGTGTCACTGTGCCTGTCCGCTACCTGTCTGTGTGTGACAGATGCACATTGTAATACCCATCACTGCATATACCTTCCTGTTGTTCACTTCAGTGCACCCACCTACCTAAGTGAGTTGAGTGCACGCAGTGTCACTGTGCCTGTCCGCCACCTGTCTGTGTGTGACAGGTGCACATTGTAATACCCATTACTGCATATACCTACCTACCTGTTGTTCACAGGGCACCCACCCACCTACGTGAGTTGAGCACATTGTAATACCCATCACTGCATATACCTTCCTGTTGTTCACTTCAGTGCACCCACCTACCTAAGTGAGTTGAGCGCACGCAGTGTCACTGTGCCTGTCCGCTACCTGTCTGTGTGTGACAAGTGCACATTGTAATACCCATTACTGCATATACCTACCTACCTGTTGTTCACAGGGCACCCACCCACCTACGTGAGTTGAGCGCACGTAGTGTCACTGTGCCTGTCCGCTACCTGTCTGTGTGTGACAGGTGCACATTGTTATACCCATCCATTACTGCATATACCTACCTGTTGTTCACTTCAGTGCACCCACCTACCTACGTGAGCGCACGCAGTGTCACTGTGCCTGTCCGGTACCTGTCTGTGTGTGACAGGTGCACATTGTAATACCCATCACTGCATATACCTACCTGTTGTGTTCAGTGCACCCACCTCATCACTGCATATACCTACCTGTTGTGTTCAGTGCACCCACCTACCTACGTGAGTGCATGCAGTGTGATATACCACTCCGTACATACCTGTTAACTGCACCTGTGTGACTGTACATTGTATTAGTCAAGTCAGTGCATACCTTTCACTTTATCCCACCCGATATGGACACAATGGACAAAACAGGCAGAGGTAGAGGCAGACCCAGAGGAAGGCCATCTGGCAGGTCTGTACAAGGTTGTGTTGATGTGATTTTGTGCGGCCCTGGCCCAAAGTACAGTGCTTAGAAGAAGGCACGTCTCATCAACTCCCAAGATTGTCAGGACGTGGTTGAACACCTCATCTTCTGCGGCCACCAGCGCTACTACAAGCACCACATCCGTTGCATTTGACACTTCGCAGGAGTTAAATGGTGGGGAATTAACTGATTCACAGCCATTATTGTTACAACCAGATGAAGGTGCTAAGCAAGTTACACAACCTCATATGTCTGAGTTAGGTGGCAACACTATACACGTAATGTGTGAGGAGAAGGATGATGAAGTACCTGCTGTTGGTGCAGTTTTGGAGGTGTCTGAGACAAGCAAAGCTGGGCAGGATGATTATGATGATTATGATGATACGGATCCCACATGGGTTCCTAATAGTCAAGATGACCAAGGGGACAGTTCAGAGGGGGAGTCAGAGAGGAGTAGGAGGAGATGAGTTCCTGATAGAGATGGCCCGAACCTCTGATTTTAAGTTCGCGAACCTACCGCGAAAGTTCGGTTCGCGCGAACTTTCGCGAACCGCAATAGACTTCAATGGAGAGGCAAACTTAGAATATTAGAAAAAGTTATGCTGGCCACAAAAGTGATGGAAAAGATGTTTCAAGGGGTCTAATACATGGAGGGAGACATGGTTGAGTGGAATAGACATCAAAAGTCCCATAAAAAAAATGTGAATTTGACACAAAGCAGTGTTTTTAGGTCAGAAATCTTATTGAATGTTTAATTGCAGGCCTACACTGCTTTACAACATCAGGAAGTGTAATCCTCCCTCCCTCCCTACTCCCAGAGGGAGGGGGAGGGTCTTGTCTTCCAGGGAATTGTAGGATTTCAAAAGCCAGCTTACATACGTTGGCCGGGAATCAAACCCAGGCACTGGAGTAACAATAGGGCCTGCAGCCCCTGCTCCCATGGGGGGGCCTGGGCCCCCCCATGGGGCCCGCTCGGGGCCATTTTGTGGGGGCTTGAGGGGTGGCAGCATGAGGGGAAAGCCTTGGCCACAGTTGCGGGGAGAGGGGAAGTTCCCCCCTCTCCCTCACCTCGGGGCTCTCCCCTCTGCGCTCCCCTCCAGCTTAAGTTACAGTGTGGGCAGCGGGCAGCAGCGGGCAGGTATGTACCTTCCGTGCGTTTCACCGCATACTCCTCGCTCTAGCGTCTGTTGTCACTTCCGGAAGTGACGTCACCATGTACCATTATGATATATCCAAGAGAAAAATTATCTCTCTCTCTCTCTCTCTCTCTCTAGGACTTGATGCCATTGAACTGAATTTTCAGCTTAAAACCATCAACGGATACCGGCAGAATTTCACCGGCAATTTCGGAATTCCGCTGGGTTAAAAAAGCAATTCCGTTCCAATCAAAGGGAATGGAATGACCAATTTCCGCTCCAAATTATGCAAAATACAATTCCGCGGAGAGAGAGAGAGAGAGAGATAGAGAGATGAATCTACATGGCTATCTGGGGTTCTGTTAAGCACAAAAGGGAAGGCCATGCCTGGGTAGGCTTGAATCACCAACCTTTCAGTTAACAGCCAAACGCACTAACCAATTGTGCCACAGAAACTGTGTACCACAAAGACTGTGCACGCAGTTGCTGTCGATTGATTTTATGGGGATGTATGTGTGTCTTTTGGAGGAAGGAAGTAAGTCTGCTCCAAGAAGTTTCAGCATGTAGTGTTTGTGGTATAATGGTGTGGATAGCAGCCTACCAAGCGGTAGGCCTGGGTTTGATTCCTGGCCAATGTATGTAAGTTGGCTTTTGAACATCCTACAAATCCCTAAGCAAGCTAATTTTTCTCTTGGATATATCATAATGGTACATGCTAAGCTGGCTTCAGCATGTAGCATTGTAGTGTGTTGTGTTGGTGGTATAATGGTTAGGATAGCAGCCTACCACGCAGTAGGCCTGGGTTCGATTCCTGGCCAATGTATGTGAGTTGGCTTTTGACATCCTACAAATCCCTAAGCAAGGTCATTTTTCTCTTGGATATATTATAATGGTACATGCTAGGCTGGCTTCAGCATGTAGCATTGTAGTGTGTTGTGTTGGTGGTATAATGGTTAGGATAGCTGCCTACCATGCGGTAGGCCTGGGTTCGATTCCTGGCCAATGTATGTGAGTTGGCTTTTGACATCCTACAAATCCCTAAGCAAGGTCATTTTTCCCTTGGATATATCATAATGGTACATGCTAGGCTGGCTTCAGCATGTAGTGTTGGTGGTGGTATAGTGGTGAGTAGAGCTGCCTACCACGCACAAGACCTGGGTTTAATTCCTGGCCAAAGTATGTAAGCTGGCTTTTGAGGTAGGAAGGAGTACAATATAAGGAATAACAATTAGCCAGGAGCAAGCTAACAAGCCAACGAGAGCCTACTAAGCTTTCCCTAGCAGAGTCTGTGAGCAGCTTTCCCTTAACTAATTACTTAAGGCAGACGAGTAAGTAAAACGGCAGGAAAACCTTGCCTTTTATAAGGGGGGGTTGGGCTCCAGAAGTGAGTGTACTCTGATTGGAGACAATGTGCCTGCTGACTGTGATGTAAAGGGTCAAAGTTGACCTTAATGGAGCATTATAGGGCAGCACGGTGGCGTAGAGGTTAGCTCTCTCGCCTTGCAGCGCTGGGTCCCTGGTTCGAATCCCAGCCAGGGCACTATCTGCAAAGAGTTTGTATGTTCTCTCCGTGTCTGCGTGGGTTTCCTCCGAGCACTCCAGTTTCCTCCCACATTCCAAAAACATACGGATACGTTAATTGGCTCCCCCTAAAATTGGCCCTAGACTACAATACTTACACTACATAATATAGACATAAGGCAATGGTAGGGATTAGATTGTGAGCTCCTTTGAGGGACAGTTAGTGACAAGATATATATATACACTGTACAGCGCTGCGTAATATGTAGGCGCTATATAAATAATAATAATAAAAAAAAAAATTATGGGGCGAATCGAACTTCCTCAGAAGTTCACCTGCGCCGGCGATCGCGAACCACCCAAAGTTCGCCTGGAACCATTCGCGGGCGAACCATCGGGCCATCTCTAGTTCCTGAAAGAAGCAGGGGGAGCTCGTCGTCAGAAACAGCTGGTGGCAGTGTCCGGTGCCATGTATCGCCCCCTATGTACAGCCAGCCAACGTGCCCTTCAATGTCAGCTGCTGATGCCACCATAGTGCCAGCGGTAGCTCAGTGGTTTAGACATTTTTTAATGCCATCTGTTCTCTCTGCCTCCAAAAATTGAGCCGTGGAAAGGCCAACACTCACGTAAGGGACAAGTGCCTTACGAAAGGACATGGAGAAAAGGCAAAAACTGCAATGGGAAGAGCACCTGAGCAAAAGCAACACACAAAAGAAAAGCCACCCTCCTTCTCCTCTTTCTCCTTCAGGTGCAGCATCTTCAGCCTCTTTCTCCCTTGCACCTTCACAGCCACCCTCCTCCACTCCGCCTCTGCCCTTGAGCAGTTCCTGCTCCTCTGCCCACAGCAGCCAGGTGTCCGTGAAGGAAATCTTTGAGCGGAAGAAGCCAATTTCTGCCAGTCACCCCCTTGCCCGGTGTCTGACAGCTGGCGTGGCGGAACTGTTAGCTCGCCAGCTGTTACCATACAAGCTGGTGGACTCTAAGGCCTTCCGTAAATTTGTGGCCATTGGGACACCGCAGTGGAAGATACCAGGCCGCAATTAGTTTTCTAAAAAGGCGATACCCAAACTGTAACGTGAAGTTGAGAGGCAAGTGGTGTCATCTCTGGCACACAGCGTTGGGTCAAGGGTCCACCTGACCACGTATGCCTGGTCTGCCAAGCACGGTCAGGGCAGGTACATAACTTACACAGCCCATTGGGTCAACCTGGTGACCGATGGCAAGCAGGGAGTGCGTGGCTGTGCAGTGGACTAACTTGTGACACCTCCATGGCTTGCAGGCAGGCCTCCTGCCACCTCCTCTCCTCCTTCTACATCCTCTTTGCTGTCATCCTCCTCCTCCTCCTTGGCTGAGTGGCACTTCAACTCTACTGGTGCTGTGATCTCCTCTCCAGCTACACAGCCTCATCTCTTCAGGGCCTATGCTGCATGCCAGGTACGACGGTGTCATGCCATCTTAGACATGTCTTGCCTCAAAGCAGAGAGTCACACTGGACCAGTTCTCCTGGCTGCTCTTAACAAACAGGTGGATCAGTGGATGACCCCGCACAAGCTGGAGATCGGCAACGTGGTGTGTGACAACGGCAGCAATCTAATTTCCGCGTTGAATTTGGGAAAGCTGACACATGTACCCTGCATGGCACATGTGCTGAATCTAGTCATTCAAAGATTTGTGTCAAAGTACCCAGGCTTAGAGGACGTCCTGAAGCAGGCCAGGAAGTTGTGTGGGCATTGCAGGCGGTCTTACACGGCCATAGCGCTTTGCGGATATTCAGCTGAGAAACAACTTGCCGGTGAGACACTTGATATGTGATAGCCCGTCTCACTGGAATTCAACCCTGGTCATGTTCTCTCGCCTGCTAGAACAGGAGAAAGCTGTCAACCAGTACCTGTGCAATTACAGTATAAGGACACAATCTGGGGAGATGGGGATGTTCTGGCCCCTGAACTGGACACTGATTCGAAATGCATGCAGGCTCATGCGGCCATTTGAGGAGGTGACCAACCTGGTGAGTCGCAGTGTAGGCACCATCAGCGTCTTGATCCCGTACGCTTACTTCCTGGATCGTGCCGTGCGTAGAGTGTTGGATCAAGCTGTGGAGGAGCATGAAGAGGAACAGTTACGGCAGGAATTGTTGTGGGAGCAATTTACATCAGAATCAGATATTACCTCAACACCTGCGGCAGCACAGAAGGGGGAGGAGGAGGAAGAGTTGTGTAGGGTAAAGGAGTCAGACTCGGATGATGAGGAAGGTGTTTCTTTGGAGGAGGAGGAGGCGTTGGCAGAAGAACAAACGCAGCAGGCGGCGCAGGGGGTTTGTGCTGCTCGACGTTCCCGTGGTGTTGTTCATGGCTGGGGGGAGGAGGAGGACTTACCTGACATCACTGAGGAAGAGCAAGAGGAGATGGATAGTACGTCTGCATCCAACTTTGTGCAGATGGCGTCTTTCATGCTGTCCAGCCTGTTCAGGGGCCCCCGTATAAAAAAACTCAAGGAGAATGAGCTGTACTGGGTGGCCACGCTACTAGACCCTCGGTATAG
This sequence comes from Hyperolius riggenbachi, assembly GCF_040937935.1. Taxonomy (NCBI): domain Eukaryota; kingdom Metazoa; phylum Chordata; class Amphibia; order Anura; family Hyperoliidae; genus Hyperolius; species Hyperolius riggenbachi. The sequence continues at coordinate 403,772,672 of NC_090650.1, forward strand.
GCACAAAGTGCCAGACATGTTACCAACTCACCAGAAGGCAGAAAGGATGCAGCACATGCAGAACAAGCTGGCAACTATGCTTTACAATGCGTTTAAGGGTGATGTCACAGCACAACACAATAAAGGTACCAGTGCCAGTAATCCTTCTCCCATGTCCACGCAGGCAAGGACAGGTTGCTCCAGTGATCTCATGGTGATGTCGGACATGCAGACATTCTTTAGTCCAACACTTCGCCTTCGCCCTTCCGGATCCATCCTCCACCAACGCCTGGACCGGCAGGTAGCCGACTACCTGGCCTTGAGTGTGGATGTAGACACTGTGAGCAGCGATGAACCCTTGGACTACTGGGTGCACAGGCTTGACCTGTGGCCAGAGCTGTCACAATTTGCCATCCAACTTCTGTCTTGCCCTGCCTCAAGCGTCCTGTCAAGAAGGACCTTCAGCGCAGCTGGAGGCATTGTCACTGAGAGGAGAAGTCGCCTAAGGCACAAAAAGTGTTCAGTACCTCACCTTTATCAAAATGAATGAGGCATGGATCCCGGAGGGCTACTGTCCGCCCCAAGACTAAGTCACTCCCCACACAGCATCTCTGCCTGCACGCCGTGTGACTGCCTTCTCTGCCACCACCAACAGGGTCCAGGACTCTACGCAGATTCCTGAATTTTTAAAGGCCGCTGCTAGCAGCAGCTGCTACAATAATTTTTCCGGTGCGTGTACATTCTGGCTGCACTGTGGCTGCAACAACAAAACAAAAGGCATGTACATGTGCCTATTCCCCTTCGTAATCATTACCTTGCTGTGGTGAAGGGGCTTGCATATCACAATGAAGCAATGACCGCCGGCTATATGAGTGTCTCGGGGGTGGCACACCAAAGATAACAAGGTCGTTGCTTCATTGTGGACAGACCAAATTTGATCAGCTGGACAGTCACTGTTGTTCTATCATTGAGCTACCACAGGCCGGCGACCATTTGAGCTTGAAAACCGCCACGGCCTGCACTCTGACCATGGTGCGCACCAGTCCAGCACGGCCGTCACTATGCAAACAGCTGTTTGCGGTGCGTTACACAGTGAGTTTGGTGTGTCAGTGTGAAGCAGTACTCTAATTACACTCCCTGATTGATGTATACACATGCAAGATGTTTGAAAGCACTTTAGGCCTGCATTAGAACGCCGCTATCGACGCACTCCCAACCCACCGTTGATCAAGCAAAATCTTCCACATGGACGGATCGATGGGAACGATCAATTTCGGATGGAAATCGATTGTTCAGTCAGCGTTTGCTCAACGATTTCACAGCAGATTTGATCACAGTGATTGAATCTGCTGTATATCGGTGGGAAAATCGTTAGGTGTATGGGCCCCTTAACTCACACCACAGATTTTCAATTATATTCAGGTCTGGGGACTGAGATGGCCATTCCAGAACGTTGTACTTGTTCCTCTGCATGAATGCCTTATTGGATTTTAAGCAGTGTTTAGGATCGTTGTCTTGTTGAAAGATCCAGCCCCGGCGCAGCTTCAGCTTTGTCAGTGATTCCTGGACATTGGTCTCCAGAATCTGCTGATACTGAATGGAATCCATGCATTCCACCACTTTGACAAGATTCCCAGTCCCTGCACTGGCCACACAGCCCCACAGCATGATGCAACCACCACCATATTTTACTGTAGGTAGCAGGTGTTTTTCTTGGAATGCTGTGTTCTTTTTCCTCCATGCATAACGCCCCTTCTTATGCCTAAATCACTCATCAGTCCACAGCACTTTATCCCAAAATGAAGCTGGCTTGTCTAAATGTGCTTTAGTATAACTCAAGCGGCTCTGTTTGTGCTGTGGGCTTACTCTGCATCACTCTCACATAAAGCATCTCCTTGTTTAAAGTGCGCCGAATGGTTTAACAATGCACAGTGACTCCATCTGCAGCAACATGATGTTGTAGGTCTGTGGTGCTGGTCTGTGGGTTGACTCTGACTGTTCTCACCATTCGTCAGTTCTGTCTATCCAAGATTTTTCTTGGTCTGCCACTTCAAGCCTTAATTTGAAATAAGCCTGTGGTCTTCCATTTACTCTATGGGCTTGATTCACAAAGCGGTGCTAACTGTGAAAAGCGGAGCTGGGAAAAAAGGGCGCATGCCGCTAGTGGACAAAAAGGGCGCCGCCATTCACTCCCATAATAAATAGCGTTTAATGGGCGCCGAGTAGGAAAAAAGGGCGCCGGAGCTAAATAAAGTTTATAAACGGCGCCAGGAGCTAAATAAAGTTTACAAACGGCGCCCGGCGATGTTTAATGATTTATAACTGAACTTGTGGTGATTTACGTTTATAAAATGCACCCGTGCCGAATAACGTTTATGAAAATACTAAACATATTTATCTTATTTAAATAATTAAAACATTATTTAAAGTTTTATCCCTTACTGTTTGTAAAACATTATTATTCACAAAATAAAGCGATCAGTACGTAACGTAAATTGCAAAATATTTTTTGAATCCACAATTAGTAAAACATTATTATCCACATAATAAAGGGGGGTCTTAGGTTTAGGCACCAATAGGGGGGTCTAGGGGTTGGGGGTAGGTACAGGGAGGGGTACTTAGGCAACAACAGGGGGGGTCTTAGGTTTAGGCACCAACAGGGGGGTCTTAGGTTTAGGCACCAACAGGGGGGTCTTAGGTTTAGGCATTAACAGGGGGGTCTTAGGTTTAGGCACCAACAGGGGGGTCTTAGGTTTAGGCACCAAGAGGGGGGTCTAGGGGTTAGGGGTAGGTACAGGGAGGGTTACTTAGGCACCAACAGGGGGGGGGGGGGTCTTAGGTTTAGGCACCAACAGGGGGGTCTTAGGTTTAGGCACCAACAGGGGGGTCTTAGGTTTAGGCACCAACAGGGGGGTCTTAGGTTTAGGCACCAACAGGGGGGTCTTAGGTTTAGGCACCAACAGGGGGGTCTTAGGTTTAGGCACCAACAGGGGGGTCTTAGGTTTAGGCACCGATAGGGGGGTCTTAGGTTTAGGCACCAACAGGGGAGTCTAGGGGTTAGGGATAGGTACAGGTAGGGTTCTGTGTAAGAGTAGGCTTAGGTATAGTTTTAGTAAAATTTTAGTAATAATTACTAATGTATTACAACACTTATTACGAACGTAGTTATATTTATATCATCTTTATAAACAATATTTTCAGATTTTATTATAAGAACAAACCATAAATGACGGTTATTCACAATAATATACAATTATAACAATTAAACATATATTATTGGTTTTTTTATAAACGTAATTATAAGTTTAACTTTTGAAACAGGGAAGATTAACGTTTTCACAATTTCCGATTTCATAAACATTATTTAATGATTTATAATTTTGTTAAACATTATTTGTAAACGAAATATAGCACACTATATTTATAAACCCTATTAATGATTAATTATTATTTAGAGTTTACACCCCGCGCCCTTTTTGTCCAGGCGCCCTTTTTGTACGTACGCGTGAAAAGCCTCTCTTCACGCCTAAAGAGATTATGTGCGCGCTAACTAGCGCTCGTGTGCAAAGTCCCGTGCGCAACACTTTGCACACGCAGGGGCCGGTGCGTGCGAAAAGAAGAAAACGGTGCACCCGATGCACCTATAAGGTCGCATTGGATGCGCCCTTAACAGCGCACAGGTGCCATGTTAAGGTCGCATCCAATCTGCCCTTATAGGTGCACCATTGGGCACCGGCCTCTGCGCGTGCAAAGTTTTGCGTGCGGGACTTTGCGCATGAGCGCTAGTTTCTTGGTGCTAACTAGCACCTTAGTTAGCACGCCTAAACCCTTTGGACGTGCTAACTAGGTTAGCACCGAATAGTGAATCAGGCCCAATATGTTCCTAACTGTGGAAACAGACAGCTGAAATCTCTCAGCCAGCTTTCTGTATCCTTCCCCTAAACCATGATGTTGAACAATCTTTGTCTTCAGGTCATTTGAGAGTTGTTTCGAGACCCCCATGTTGCTACTCTTCAGAGAAAATTAAAAGAGGAGGGAAACTTACAATTGACCACCTTAACCTGCTGGGCATTTTGATTATGCGCAGCCGCACTGCTGCGCATAGTTTTTAATACCTAATTTTAAAAAAAAATCATGTAGCTAGCCTAGCGCTAGCAACATTATACCCCCCTTCCTGCTGTATCCCTCCCACCCCTGTGATCGCCGCCGGCACCTATGCTCGTCAGGAAATTCTGTTCTGAATGGGATTTCCTTGAGGGCTTCCCCGTCGCCATGGCGACGAGCGGAGTGACGTCATCGATGTCATTGACGTCGAGACGTCACAGGGACTCCCGATCCACCTCAAAGCGCAGCCTGTCGGCAATTGGCCAGGCTGCGCACGGGGTCTGCGGGGCCCTCTTTCGCGTCGGGAAGCAGTGGATTGGCGGCGAGCGGCGGCGATCGGGTAGGACACGCAGCAAGCAAAATGCTTGCTGCGTGTTTTTTTTTTTTTATTATTAAATTCGGCCCAGCAGGGCCTGAGCCTAGCTCGTCCAGAACGCTAGGGAGGTTAAATACTGTTTTTTATAATTGGATTCACCTGTGAATGTAGGTCAAGGGTCACTGAACTTACCAAGCCAATCTGAGTTCCAATAATTAATTCTAAAGGTTTTGGAATCAATAACATGACAACAGTGCCCAAAAATTATGCACCTGCATAATTTTATTTAAACAATTATTTCACACTTTCTGTAAATCCAATAAATTTCATTTCACTTCTAAAATATCACTGTGTGTGTCTCCTATTTGATACATTTAACTGACATTTTATATCGTAACAACCAATGATTTATACAGGAAAATCATGACGATTAACAAGGTCGCTCAAACGTTTGCATTCCCACTGTATATGTGGAATGAAAACTTTTCATTGTGTGCTGTGCAAGAGTTTAAGTGGGGAGTGGAGTGAGTTGAAGGGCATATTTCCATTCCTGAATCATTTGTGGCACCCGCACTGCTACAAAGCTTCAGCCGAATTGCTAGAGCAGTGCATGGCTAAAGAGATTTTGTTGCTTGCTGCTGTAAACTGCAGCATACAGTCTGAATCGCACTGGCATGTTATGTGGACAGCAAGAGGGGGAGGAAACAAGGATACAGTTAAGCAATCACAGGGTTATTCACCACCAGGGGCGGGGGTTAGAGTTAGGCATCGGTAGAGGGAGGGTTCTGTGTGAGAGTTAGGTTTAGCCATAGGAAAATATCGGTAAACATTACCAATGTTTTACTATCAGAATCCAGCAGTAAAATGTCACTAATTGTAGGGATATTCTACTAGCGGCAATCCCCTGCACCCTATTTTCCAGGCACCTTTTTTTCATGTATGCATGCAGGACAGAAAAGTCATAAGTTTTTCACCATGCGTTGCATCTACCCTGTATTCAGGGCCGGATTTACAGCTCAGGAGCCTATAGGCACATAAGCTCTGGCGCCCTAAACTCCGCCCCTTAACACAGACCACACCCTCTAATGGCACGCCCCCTTTTCTTATGTAATAAAACCACACAATGTAATTAGATATCCAGATAGGCAGGTGGGAGAGCCCAGCAGGTAGGTATAGAGGGCACAGAAAGAAGTCAGTGGGGGTAGGTAGGTGGGAAAATACAGTAGGTAGGTATAGACTGCAGAGAGAACTCAGTGGGGATAGTTAGGTGCAGGTGCGTAACTAGAAATCACTGGGCTCCCCTGTGAAAATTTGGATGCCCCCCCCACCCACCAATAGGTGCCAAATAATCGTAATGGGGCAGCGTTTCACTATAAAATTATTGTAATGGGGCAGCTTTTCACCATAAAATAATCATAATGCAGCAATGTTTCACCATAAAATAATCAATCATAATGTGTGCAGAATGTCACCATAATCGTAATGCCGAAATGTATCACCAGAAAATAATCGTAATGCCGCAATGTTTCACCAGAAAATAATTGCAATGAGGGCAGCATTTCACCAGAAAATAATTACAATGTGGGCAGCATTTCACCAGAAAATAATCGCAAGGTCTACGGGAAGATGGCACCCTAAGCCCAGTACTGGAGACACAAATAGTCTTCAGTGCAGGGCTTCGGACGCCATCTTCCGGTAGCCCTGCTCTGCTTCCTGGAAGAGTCCCGCAGGCTGAGGTAAGCTGCGGGTAGCTGGGAAAAAACTGGTGCAGCGTCCAATAGACACCACGGCCAGTTCAACACTTTAGGGGCCCCTTAAACTGGCGGCAGTGCTCCTCCTGCAAATGGCGCTTTTGCTGCTGGTAAAGAGAGCACATGCAGAGAGCAGTCAGTGGAAGGGTTAAAGCAGACCTGAACACAGAACTTCCGCTCTGCTCTAAAAGATACACAACAGCATCAGGGCTGTGAAGTTGGAGTCAGAGTCGAGGAGTCCGAGCAATTTTGGGTACCTGGAGACAGTCAGAGGTTGTATAAACTGAGGAGTCGGAAGATTTTTGTACTAAATCCACAGTCCTGAATAGCATAATAACCTTTAAAGATCTGTTACAGCTGATATAAATCCTGCAATAAATCTGCATTGTGTCTACTTCCTTCTTTCATGGCAGCAGACATAGGCTTAAAGAGAACCCGAGGTGGGATTTAATTATGCTAGTGGGGCACAGAGGCTGGTTGTGCACACTAACACCAGCCTCTGTTGCCCTATGGTGTGCCTCCAGGCCCCCCCTGCTCGCCGCTATACCCCCCCGCAGTGCTGGCGACACACAGCGTGTCGCCAGCTCAATGTTTACCTATGCGCTGTCTGTCAGCGCCGCTCCCCCGCATCGGCGCTACCCGCCCGCGTCACTTCCCTCCAATCAGCGGGAGGGAAGGGACGCGGGCGGGTAGCGCCGATACAGAGGAGGCGGGGGAGCGGCGCTGATAGACAGCGCATAGGTAAACATTGAGCTGGCGACACGCTGTGTGTCGCCAGCACTGCGGGGGTATAGCGGCGTGCAGGGGGGGGGCCTGGAGGCACACCATAGGGCAACAGAGGCTGGTTTTAGTGTGCACAACCAGCCTCTGTGCCCCACTAGCATAATTACATCCCACCTCGGGTTCTCTTTAACATCCTGTGCTTTCAAATGAGCTTAAAGGAGTCATCAAACAGATAATGCTACCCCCAGTACTACTTACCCAGGGCTTCCTCCAGCCCCTCACAGCTGCTATGTCCGTCGCCGCAGCTCCACACTTCGCCGCAGGCTCCCGGTCCCTGACGGTGCCTTGCCAGCGTCCTCAACTGTGCCACTGTCAATTACCTCCACATGGTCCAGAGCGTACTGCCCAGGCGCAAAACTACTGAGCCTGCGCGGTACACCCGGCACCACGTGGAGGTGAATGTCAGCGGCGCTCGCACAGGTGAGGTCTGGGAGCGGGGGCCAGCGACGGAGAGTGGAGCTGCAGCGAGGGACATAGCGGCTGTGAGGGGCTGGAGGAAGCCCTGGGTAAGTAATACTGGTGGTAGCATTATCTGTTTGACTCCTTTAAGTACAGTGGCAGTCAGGTGACATGGGAAAAATAACAATTGTGATTAGACACAGATTTGCGGGAATTAGACTAAACTCTCTAATACATACGGTGCACTTCTACTTGTTTTCCTTCTGTCGTGTGCACGAATTCAGATACAGGCAGGCAGTCGGAGGGGGCGGAGCCTCAGGGGGCGGAGCCACAGAAACTTCAAGTCCCTCTTCTCCCAAGTGTGCCGCGCGGCTCCGGACAGCGGCTGAGGGGAACTTGGGGGTAGAAGAAGGCCATGCAGAGGAGAGCAAATGGGATCCGGAGGAGCGGTGGCCGCCCAAGTCTCCCCCTCGGTGGTAAGCCGGTGGTAACAGGAACGATGCTCTCTCCTCCATGCGTTCCAGGCAGCTAACGTCACTCCTGAGCAGCGCCCCCTGCGTCCTCTCCATGGTTACACACAGCGTGACATGGAGAGGATGCAGGGGGCGCTGCTGAGGAGTGACATCAGCGCTGGGTCTGGAACACAGGAAACATCATTTAAATGCGCCGCTCACAGAAGGATGGAGCCGCTGCCTGCTGCGCTGCCATATTTTTTTTAACAATTACAGGGAGAGAGGGAGAAAGAGAAAGAGGCATAGTGGGTAGTGATCCGCCCGCCCCTCACAAACGGCTCCGCCCCTAGGCACGTGCCTACAGTGCCTAGTGGTAAATCCGGCCCTGCCTGTATTAGAGGGAGGGCTACAACAAGAAAGGCACAAAGCAAGAAATAGGGGTGCATGCCGAGTTAGGCAAACTGGATGGAAATGGCCTTAGGGGATAGAGTTCATACTGGGGGGGGGGGAGGGGAGGAGGGGGTGGCAGCCACTTGGGCTATCTGCTGGGCCCATTAGTGCCTAACTATGATTTGGGGGGTACATGCCTAACTATGATTTGGGGGTACATGTCTAAATATGATTTGGGGTATGTGCCTACAGGGTTGCTCGTAAACTACGCCAGCGCGAATCTACGTGTCGTAGTACGCAACTACGCATCGTAGTTTGTATGCAAAGTTTAAGATCTACACATACGCATTTCCGCGTAGTCGTAGTCCCACTATGCAAAGCTTCGCCCGCTACGCGTAGTTGACGTATGTGTTGCGAAGTCAACTACGCGTGCGGTAACTGCATCTATATGGATCATTGCGCATGAGCAAAAATATTATTGCCCTTTTATACGCATACAATTCCGCATTGGAAGGTGGAATGTACGCTTATATTAGTTTATATTTGCACATAGGTAGCAGATTATTGCGGAAATTTTTCCGCATAAGAGCATAAGCGGTTGCATCAACTACGCTTCGCACTACGCGAAGCTTACGTATTTTAAAGCGTAGTCTACGGAATGCAAACGTAGCGAAGTTTATGATTTCGTAGCCGTAGTTTGCGAAGCATATTTGCGTAAAAATATGCGTAGTTCCAGCATAGTGAAGTTGGCTGACTACGACCATCCCTGTGTACCTAACTATGCTTTGGGGGTACATGCCTAACTATGCTTTGGGGGTACGTGCCTAACTATGCTTTGGGGGTACATGCCTAACTATGCTTCGGGGGTACATGCCTAACTATGCTTTGGGGGTACATGCCTAACTATGCTTTGGGGGTACATGCCTAACTATGCTTTGGGGGTACATGCCTAACTATGCTTTGGGGGTACATGCCTAACTATGCTTTGGGGGTGCATGCCTAACTATGCTTTGGGGGTACATGCCTAACTACGCTTTGGGGGTACATGCCTAACTACGCTTTGGGGGTACATGCCTAACTATGATTTGGGGGTACATGCCTAACTATGCTTTGGGGGTACATGCCTAACTATGCTTTGGGGGTGCATGCCTAACTATGCTTTGGGGGTACATGCCTAACTACGCTTTGGGGGTACATGCCTAACTATGATTTGGGGGTACATGCCTAACTATGCTTTGGGGGTACATGCCTAACTATGATTTGGGGGTACATGCCTAACAATGATTTGAATGGTAGACTGCACAATTTCGTTTGGGGGACAAACTGCCTAATTATACAGTATTTTGGAGACATGCTGCCTACTTTTTCATTTGGGGGAATGTGCTGTGTCATTTTGTATTGGAAGCACAAGCCATTACTTTATGCTGTATATGGCACAGAGCATTACCCTACAGTGTAGAAGGTACAGATCATCGCTCTGCAGTGGAGAAAGCCCAGAGACTATTACTCTGAAGCATGTCACCAACCATAGATCTACGGTACAGATGCACGCAGTATTACTCAGCTGTTGGTTAAGGGAGAGTCAGGATCTAAATCTCTATCTGGATTCTATGAAAAGTGCTAAATAAATTGCATGGTGATGATAAATAACTGTAGGTGAAATAGAAAATGAATGCAGAGTAGCTTTTGATTCAGGCGGACGATTAGTATTCTGCCGCGGTCCGGAGCAGACTCCACGCACTGACATTTCCTAATAATAATTATTTCGTGAATCTCCTTGCTTTTTTTTCTGAGATGGAAATTAAATAAAAGAAAGTTTTCAATTACTATGTATGCGATCCGCGGCCATGAGCGAAATCTCTAGGTACGACTTCATCATTTATTTGGATAAAATGTTTTTTAAATTGGAGAATTACATACATTTGCTTTTCATAAACTGTTCACTTTGCTCTTTATAAGGATAACAAATCAGCAGATACTTTTGACAGTTTCTCCGCAAAACAATTTTCTTGTTTTCCCTTTTTCTTTTTTTTTTTGAAAGAAACTGACTGTAAAAGAAACAATTTGTTCTCAATGATAATTTTCTCTTGAGGTGAAGAGTTTTGCTGAGAAATCATCTTATCTTCAATCACTTTGTTATTTTTAAAGAAGGAGACTGCTAGCTTAATATCGGATAATATACTTCCATTATAGAGAGATCAAATACATATCCTATCTATCTATCTTTTTATCTATCTATCTATCTATCTATCTATCTATCTATCTATATCGAGGAAAAATGTTTTAGCCATTTATTTAGGAAAGGGTTCTTTACAGTAAGAGTGATTAAGATGTGGAATGCATTGCCACAGGAAGTCGTTATGGCAAACGCTATACCTGCATTTAAAGGGGGCTTAGATGCTTTCCTTGCGTTGAAAGACATCCATGGCTACAATTACTAGGTTATGCCTAATGATGTGATCCAGGGATTTTATCTGATTGCCATCTGGAGTCGGGAAGGAATATTTTTCCCTTTAGGGGCTAATTGGACCATGCCTTGTAAGGGTTTTTCGCCTTCCTCTGGATCAACAGGCATATGTGAGGGAGCAGGCTGGTGTTGTACTTTGTTCTCTGGTTGAACTCGATGGACGTATGTCTTTTTTCAACCAAAATAACTATGTATCTATCTATCTATCTATCTATCTATCTATCTATCTATCTATCTATCTATCTATCTATCTATCTATCTATCTATCTATCTATCTATCTATCTATCTATCTATCTATCTATCTATCTATCTATCTATCTACCTACCTACCTATCTATCTATCTATCTATCTATCTATCTATCTATCTATCTATCTATCTATCTCTGAAGTGCTGCTATTATCCTATTAACCCTTTAGCAGGTAAATAAAGTGTGCCTTCCCCAGCCTGACAGGCTTCGCAGGGTATGTGGCGTCAGGGGCGTGTCTTGGTAATATAGAGCCTATGGCAAACACTGAAATTGTTCCCTCCCAGTCAGAGCCCCTCTAAAAACAGCATTTTTTTTCTTGCGCACATGTTATGGTTGCTCTGGGTTTTTTTTTTTTTTGGGCTCGGGATATATATATATATATATATATATATATATATATATATATATATATATATATATATATATATATATATATATCTCGATGTCGATATCTCGACTCGATGTCTATCATTGATAATACTTTTTTCATATAGAAGGTGGTTGAGATTTCTATCAAACAATTTTAGGAGTTGACTGACTAATATAGATAATTACAATCTTACTTTGTAGCAGTGTATAGTCTGGTTGAGATGAATGTTTTAGAGTCAAGACTTTATTTGGGTGGTGAATGATTAGCTAATAAGTAGAACATAATTAAAACTAGTGGATTTGAATAGCTTCACTGAGATATAAAGCTGTCATCTATTAAAGATGGCTCGATGCAGTACACAAAAGTCAATTAGTTTAGTTAAAGCAAACCTGAATTGAATAAAAAAATAAATACATTCCAGTGCAGGTTCCTACATCATCTGGCTATGGTTGGGCGTGTGGTGCCTGTGGGACCCCACTGCTACCCCACTGCTACCACTTACTTATTTTGAATATGATTCACTAACCGCAACTCTTTGACTTCGGTTTCTCAACCATGCATAAAGTTGTCTCGAACCTCCGATTTTAGGTTCGTGAACCTCGAACGTGAACTCCCGCAAAAGTTTGCAGACCTTCGCAAACCACAATAGACTTCAATGGGCAGGCTAACTATCAAAACTACAAACACTAATTCTGGCCACTAAAGTGATGGAAAAGATGTTTCAAGGGGTCTAACACCTGTAGGAGGGCATGCGGAGTGGGATACATGCCAAAAGTCAGAAGAAAAAATCCGGATTTGACGCACAGCAGGGTTTAAAGGCAGAAATCACATTGCATTGCGAAATTGGAGGCCTAAAGTGCTTTAAAACATCTTGCATGTGTATACATCAATCAGGTAGTGTAATTAGTGAACTGCTTCACACTGACAGACTAAACTCAGTGTTTAACACACCACAAACAGCTGTTTGTTTAGTGACGGCGGTGCTGGACTGGTGCGCACCATGGCGAGAGTGCAGGTGATGGCGGTTTTCAAGCCCATGTGGTCGGGCTGAGGTAGCTCAATGACAGAACAGCAGTGACTGAGTGTCCAGCTGATCGAATTTGGTCTGTCCACAATGAAGCAACAACCGCATTATCTTCTTGGGTCAGGTGTGCCCCCCAACCAGGGCCGGGCCGAGGCATAGGCTGGAGAGGCTCCAGCCTCAGGGCGCAGTGTAGGAGGGGGCGCAGAATTCATTCAACTGTCATTCCTAATTGTGTTTGAAGCAGAAAGAAATAAGAAAAGGGGATACATGGCAGTGACTGCAAGCCATATAACTAGATATTAAGGTGTTGGGGAGGTTGTGAGCCCTGTGGCGCTTCTTAGTCTAATAGCAATCAGTGTGTGACGGCTGGGGTGGCAGGGATGGAGGGGCGCACTTTGGTGTCTCAGCCTTGGGTGCTGGAGGACCTTGTCCCGGCTCTGCCCCCAACACACTCATTTAGCCTGTCATTGCTTCATTGTGATACGCAAGCCCCTTCACCGCGCAAGGTAATGATCAGGAAGGGGAATTGACACATGTACATGCCTTTTGTTTTGTTGTTGCAGCCGCAGTGCAGCCAGAAAAATTAGGCAGGCATGTACACGCACCAGAAAAATTACTATAGCGGCCGCTGCTAGCAGCGGCCTTAAAAATTCAGGAATCTGACTGGAGTCCTGGACCCTGTTGGTGATGGCGGAGAAGGCAATCAAGCGGCCTGAAGGCAGAGATGCTGTGTGAGGACCGACTTTGTCTTGGGGCAGGCAGTCACACAGTGTGCAGGCAGAGATGCTGTGTGTGGGGACTGTCTTCAGGCAGGCCTGACTGTGCTTTGCAGACCAGGCATCCGTGGTCAGATGGACCCTTGACCCAACGCTGTGTGCCAGAGATGACATCACTTGCCTTTCAACATCACGATACAGTTTGGGTATCGCCTTTTTTTGAGAAATAATTGCATGATGGTAGCTTACACTGCAGTGTGTGGCTTCGCTTTTGTGTGCTGCTTTTGCTCAGGTGGTAATCCCATTGCAGTTTGTGCTTTGTAATCGTGTGCCTTCGTAAGGTAGTTGTCCCTAAACGGGTCTTGGTCTTTCCACGGATCAATTTTCGGTGGCAGAGAGTACAGATGGCATTGCTCTCATCTGAGGCAGACACACAACAAAATTTCCACACCGCTGAGCTCTGGAATGATGGCACTTTGGTGATGGCTGCCGACAGAGTGTTAAGTGGGGTGCCAGAATCAGAGCAGGAGGAGGAAGATATGTCACGCTTTCGTGCGGAAGCTGAGGAAGATGAGGTGTTCTGTGTTAAATAGTCAACTACGTCCTGACAATATTGGGGGTTGATGGCATGTGCCTTCTTCTGAACACTGTACTTTGGTCGAGGGCCGCACAAAATCACGACGGCACGACCTCGAACAGACCTGCAGGGTGGCCTGCCTCTGCCACTTGTTTTGTCCATATTGGGGGGGATGAAGTGAAAGTTATGCACTGACTTGACTAATACGATGTGCGGTTACACAAGTGCAGTGAAAAAGTTGCAGTGACTGCTGGTACAACAATGTGCAGTTACACAGGTGCAGTGAAAGGTATGCACGGACTGGTATTACACAATACAATGTGCAGCTGTCACACACACAGGTCCAGTGAAAAGGAATGCAGTGCCTGACTCCTGGTATATAATACAATATGCGGTCACAGGTGTAGTTACAAGTATGCACGGACTGGTATTACACAATACAATGTGCAGCTGTCACAAACACAGGTCCAGTGAAAATGAATGCACTGACTGCTGGTATATGTGTGGTCAGTCACAAGTGCAGTTACAGGTATGCACAAACTGGTATTACACAATACAATGTGCAGCTGTCACACCACACACAGGTCCGGTGCCAGTGAAAGGTATACACTGAATGTGCTGGGCCTGGCACAGTATAGCAATTATCAAGGGCCAGCTGCGACACACAGGGCTGTATAATGCAATGTCAGGTACACAAAAAAAAAAAAACAACTTCACAAGAACATTAGCTCTGAAAAGAGCTCTTTTTGTGGTGCTTTTCAACAATAAATATCAGCTAAGTGCAAGCTATAAGAGCCTATCTAAGCTTTCCCTATCTTTGCAGTAGGTTCCTCTCCCTTCTCTCACTAACAGCAGCGACAGAGTGAGATCATGGCCGATGCTGCTGCCTTATATAAGGGGGGGGGGCTCCAGGAGGGAGTGCATCCTGATTCGCTACCATGTGTCTGCTGGCTGTGATGTAGAGGGTCAAAGTTTAGCCCAATGATGTAGTATAGGGGGTGAGTTGAACTCTCATAAAGTTCGTGTTCGATCCCGAACGCAAACCAGCGATGTTCGTGCAAATAAGTTCGCGTGCGAACTGTTCGGGGTAACTCTATCCATGCACACAGATTCTTCGCCAGACCCTGTGTCCTCACCAGACTGTTGCAAGGAACAGTAAATATCAAAAGCCTTTGGAAAGTCCAAGTGTATTACATCTACATTCCATTTGTATTACATCTACAGCTTACCCAAAAGCCATGTTAGCATTAGCAATCACCACCTTGTAAAAGCTGAGTATCTTAACCAGACCTGCCCTTAGCAAACCTAAGTTGATGCTCAGAAATTAGATTATCAGCTACATAGTCTTGAATAGCATCCCTTAGGAAACCCTCAAAATGTTTGCACACTGGAGAAGGCCCGAATTGTTCACCCGGCGGGTAGTTTGCAGGGATTTCAGCAATCGGAGTCCGTGCCAGGTAGCGAACACATATTGCGTTCGACCCGCCCCCTATACCTCGTCATTGGGCTAAATTTTGACCCTCTACATCACAGTCAGCAGACACATGACAGCTAATCAGGTTGCACTCCCTCCTGGACCCTGCCCCCCCCCCCTATAAAAACGCAGCAGCGTCGGCCATTTTTTCAGTCTCTGTCTGCTGCTGTAGTGAGAGGAAGGGAGAGACATCGCTGAAGAGACAGTGAACCGTTAGCTTGCTCCTTGCTGAAATTTGTTGCTGAAAGCACCCCAAAAAAGCTCTTTTGAGGGCTAATATTCTTCTGACGTGTTTTTTTTTTTTTTGTGACACTGCATAGATACAGCCCTGTCTGTCGCACCTTGTTGTACTGTGCCAGCCAGACCCAGCACACTGTATTAAACCGGTGCATATCTTTCCACTGTATTTGTGTGATTTAACTTACTATACCATAGTTCTCTTTGTGGGTGACACTGCATAGATACAGTCCACAGTTGCCAGCTGGCACTTGCTGTACTGTGCCAGGCCCAGCACACTGTATTACCAGTGCATATCTTCCCACTGTATTTGTGTGATTTAACTTACTATACCATAGCTCTCTTTGTGGGTGAAACTGCATAGATTCAGCCCACAGTCTCAGCTGGCCCTTGCTGTACTGTGCCAGGCCCAGCGCACTGTATTATACCAGTGCATATCTTTCCACTGTATTTGTGTGGTTTAACTTACTATACCATAGCTCTCTTTGTGGGTGACACACTGCATACAGCCCACAGAGAGACAGGGACAGTTAGCAAGGCTATTCTTTATTGCTGAAAGCACCCCAAAACAAAATCCCTTTTGAGGGCTCATATTGTTCTATTCTTTTTTTTTTTGTTTTTGTTTTTTTGTGCTGCTGAGAGGACTGACAGTTTATGTCCTGGGAGTGTCAACCTAATGACAACCCTTTGCAGCTGTTTGTGGTGGTGCGTTAAACAGTGAGTTTGGTATGTCAGTGTGAAGCAGTACTCTGCTTACACTACCTGGTCCTCCTTTGTGTCCCGCAGGCTGCCGATTGTGACCCACTGGCAGGGTCAGCTCTTCTGCGTCTGCGCGGGCACGGGTGCCTACTTGTCTATGTCATCAGGAGCAGTATGCACCTTGGTCAGGTAGACTTTAAAGGGAACCTGAAGTATATGAAGGCTGCCATATTCATTTCCTTTTTAACAATACCAGTTGCCAGTGCCTGGTAACCCTGCTGATCTACTTGGCTGCAGTAGTGTCTGAATCCCACCAGAAACAAGCATGCAGCTAACCTTGTTAGATCTGACAATAATGTCTGTCAGGAACATCTGATCTGCTGCATGCTTGTTCAGGGTTTATGGCTAAAAGTATAAGAGTCAGAGGATCAGCAGTATAGCCGGGCAACTGGTATTTCATAAAAAGAAATAAATATGACAGCTTCCATATAACTTAGTCTCTCACTATAGGGGGCCTTTAAAGGAAATCTAAGATGATTCAAATAGAAGTATTTATACTTACCTGGGGCTTCTTCAAGCCCCATGGACTCCATGGGATCCCTTGCCAACCTCCTTGGTGGCTCTGTTCGTCTTAAATCTTCCCCGATACAAAGCTTTTAGTAGCACCAGCCAGGGTGCTCTGTGTTTGCCCTGTTGCGCACATGCCCCCATCGTGACCGGAGCCTAAGATTTAAGATGAACAGAGCCGCTTGGGAGGACAGCGATGGAGCACACGGGGCTGGAGGAAGTCTCAGGTAAGTATAAATTATTCTATTTAAATCATCACAGGTACACTTTAAGCTTCCAGATTTATAATGATGCCATTAATTCCTGCAATGCATTGAACTGAAAGTAAGCAGATTGCCTTTCTCTTCGGAATAGAGTCTCACTCCTAAATCACCACTACAGATTCAGCCCATTAAATGGAGGAATTACTCTTGAAGTTAATGACTAAAGATTGGGTGAAAAGCAACACGGAGGACCTTGTCATCTCGCCCTCTGGATGATGAGAGCATCTGCTACACATCAAACATTTCCTCTTGGGCTGACCTTGGCCTGCTCACAGCTCCCACCTTGTTCAGCTGGATAACAATTCATAATTGTCTACTTGAGATACATAAAGCTGAACTGAAATGATACTTAATAACAAAAGGGAACTACTTCTAAAACAACATGTTCTTTCAGTGTATTCAGTTTGCAGATCAGCTAAGAGCTCACCAGTGTTTCACCATTAGTGGAGTCCATTTACAAAGTATCTCAGCTCTCATCTACAATGGCTGAAGGCACATCTTCTCTTCCTGGAATCTTGTATGTGAATAAGCGTAGTTGTTTTGATTCTGTTTAACTTCAAAGTCATTACAAATATCAGTTTTACAGTTCAGAAACCAGAAATTAAATGGTATTGGTAGCCACTGGCCAGCTCTTGTTGGGTATGTTTGGAGGGATCTTGGAAAGGTTCTGAGCTTCCCTCTATGTGGAAAAAAAACATTATTTCTCAGTTTTCTGCCATTATAGTTTTAAAAATAATACATGCTACCATCATTAAAACCCACACATTGTATTTGCCCATTTGTTCCGGTTATTACAACGTTTAAAATATATCCCTAGCACAATGTATGGCACCAGTATTTTATTTGGAAATAAAGGTGCATTTTTTCAGTTTTGGGCCCATCACTATTTACAAGCCCTTATTTTCAAAATTAACAGTAATATACCCTCTTGACATACATATTAAAAAAGTTCAGTCCCTAAGGTGTTATTTTACTATTGATTATCCTTTGAACAACCTAACTCCATAGTCAGGCAATCCGTGATCAAGCACCGGCTAGTGCAAAACAATTGTCGGAGGACAGGTTCTGGGTGTGTGGTGTCATCTGGACAGGTGAAGTACTATGATAGTTTTATCCAAGTGCATTGCTGCTACTATGTTTTACACAATCATGTGCAATAAATGCTAAATGTTTGCTGAAGTCACTGGTGCCCACGCTTCCATCTTGCAAGATTCTAATTGTTTCTGTTATCAAGTGGAGGCACAGTGATAAATTGAGGCGAGCAGCACTATATGTGATATATACCCTGAGGATCGTGGGGAGTGCGGGGTGACTCTTTCTCTCTCTCTTTATCTGTTTGGATATTTTACTATTTGGCCATACCATGTCCTTGTGCATTATCTTCCTGCGTGTACTGTTTGTATGCTAACAGAAAGTAATATGTGTCTGTGTTACTTTCGTTATTATAATGACCAAAGGCATCTCATTCATGTTGGCAATCATTGAAACAAGGACTTAGATTAATGAATGGGAAGTGAGTTCCACTAACGGGCGGCGGCGAGAACGCGTGTGGGCGCAGGACCGCGCGGAAGCCATTTGCCGCAATGAATGAATATCTACGTCCCTGGGCAGGAACTGAAGTCTTGTGGGATGTCGATATACCGTCTGTAACCGCATAAGTAGTTAATCTCATTGTTCATTAACCCTTTCGGGACTGGCCGCCTAACCCTCCTTCAGGACCAGGCATTTTTGCAGAAGACTGGGTGCGTTCGGGGGGTCAGGCAGCCGGATCCCTGCAGGATCTGGCTGCGCTGTCTCCCCCCGTGTGGCCAAGTGTCCCCCCTTGTCAGCAGCAATCACTCACCTTCAAGGCTCCAGCGCCGAGCCGCTGCGGATCCTTCCGCCCTGGCCGCCATTTCAGCTCCTACTGCTGCTCAGTTCCGGGTTGCGGCTTGAAGACGTCATCAAGCTGGGACCCGGCGCTGACATCAGAAGGAGCAGAGATTCTGGCAAGAGCAGTGGGGGGTGCCGATCATCATGTGAATGGCAGGGAGGTGAGTGGATCCTCTTCTTTCCCCCCCTACTGCCGCAGCTGTCAAATTGATCACTACGATCCGACGGTGATCGTAGTGATCACGTGATCAGCAGCCATATGCAATGGCTGCTTATCACTGAGGGGAGATGACAGCTGTCATATGACAGCTTAATCTCCCCTCTCCGGTGTGCACGATCGCGTTGGGATGGTTCGTTAGCGCGGACGTTGAACCAACGTCCAGTCAGAACAGTAGCACCGCCTGCTGGACGTTGATTCAACATACTTGATCCCCAAAAGGTTAATCTGAGTGTCCAGATGTCAAGTGTTTTGTGTTAAAGGGATACTGTAACAAAAGAAGCCCCCCTGGGGGGGTACTTAACTTAGGTTGGGGGAATCCACTGGATCCTAATGAGGCTTCCCCTGTCCTCTTCACCCTCTGGGATCCAGCGCTGGCTTGAAATACAGCCAACAAGCTTGTCGTCTGTGGTGCCGCCACAGTAGCACCTGCAATATTTATCCTCCCTGGTTTGAACAGCTGACATCGCTGTATCCCGGAGGGTGAAGTGGATGGCGGAAGCCTCATTAGGATCCAGAGGCTTCCCTCTCCTAAGGCAAGTAACCCCAGGGGAAGTTTTTCTTTATTAGAGATTTGCTTTAAAGAAGGCACAAAATTTCCGTTTTAAAAATTTCATGTCACACAATCTAAAGTTATGACTAGAATTGCAGTCTCCATGAACTTCAATCAGCTGCATAAGACTGCAAGTTGACACTCTTAGGATGTTGTCCACACGACTTGTGTGCTTAAACTGTTTGCACCCTAGAACAATTAACGTAGAGGAGCCTGACCAGATACTGTAGATTATGTATTCCTAATAATTGAGGTGACTATACCTCCTGGATCTGCATAGCAGTGCTCACTGTGGCGTCTATTTTCTGTGGATAGCAATCCACTAGTATTATACGCAGTATACCAGTGATACACTTCAATACACAACCAGTCTAAATTGTTTTAAATAAAGGTGAAAATAAATGGTCTCATGTGTATATACAAAATATATCAAATTTTATTAAATAGGTTAGCAAGTATTAAAACCTGGGATATTTGTGGGGTGAATGGGATGGGGAAAAAAACATATAAAATCAAAGAACACACTGCGGGGCTACATATATCACTTAGCCGGCCAGCTTAAATTGGGCAGTAAACCATGCATACGCACATTCACCACATTCAACTTAAATTACTACTACATCTATGCAGTGGTACCACTTATATAGTTCCTTCTACTGCGCAGTATAGATGCAAATAGAGTTGATAGGCAGTCTTTAGCAGGAGTAAGCCATAGGTAGATGCATGCTGCTTTATCTGTATATATGGCAGAAGTCAATTATTAGTAGTGCTAGGCCGCTATTAGTACATGCTTTAGCTTTAGTGCAGAAAGACAAGCAAACAGTCCCTCAGCTCCATGCAGATAGGCATTGACAGTTGTATTTATCCTGTATTGTATTCAATCAGCAAAGCACTTTGGTATCTCACCACTATTTCTCGCTGCTGTGATCTCCGATCAGCCTCTGGTAGATTTGCTGCTTGCGGAGTTTTTTCCCCATCCTATTCACCCCACAAATATCCCAGGTTTTAATACTTGTTAACCTATTTAATAAACTTTGATATATTTTGTATATACACATGAGACCATTTATTTTCACCTTTATTTAAAACTGTAGATTATGTAACTAAGCAGATTCTGTACTGATAAATGTATCCTCTGCCATTAAAGAAAACTGTAGCGGAAAAAAACCTCCCCTGGGGGGTACTCGCCTCGGGTGGGGGTAGCCTCTGGATCCTATTGAGGCTTTCCCCGTCCTCCTCGGTCCCACGGCGGTGGCAAAAAAGCTCCCCAAACAGCGGGAATGTAAATATTTACCTCCCCGACTCCGGAGAGTATCTGCTCTCCGCTCGGAGATAGGCGGAAATAGCCGATCGCTGTCGGGCCGCTCTACTGCGCAGGCGCAAGTCTCCTGCACCTGCGCAGTAGAGCGGACCCGACAGAGATCGGCTATTTTCACCTATCTCCGAGCAGAGAGCCGCAACAGCGCCCCCGCTGGAGCCAGGGAAGGTAAATAAATCAGCTCTTATCAGTCGAGGGAGGATTCTGGGACACTCCGGGGGAGCCAGCACTGGACTGCCTGCAGCTACAGGGGAGGGGGAAGCCTCATTGGGACCCTGAGACTTCCCCCTCCTGAGATGAGTACCCACCCCCAGGGGAACTTTTTTTTGTTATAGGTTCTCTGCATAAAGTGTGGAGGACATTTATGTCCAGAGTTGGAGTTTTTAGTAAGCTATACTTGCCAAATGTCAAACTGCTTTTTTCTGCTCTCTCTTTTTTTGGATTCATTTCATAGTGTCGGCCTTTTATTGTATGTCGACTGCTCCTGAATTCCCAGTTGGCTCGGCTCTATATGAAGGTTGTTTTGGTCAGCTCTGTGATTACTCTTGTTAATGAACCAAGCAAATTGCTTGTACTCAAAACTGCCGAAGTGACAAATAAGATGGGTCCCTTTATGTGTTCTGCTGCTATAGCATAAAACGAGAGCAGAGCTGCTGCTACCTACTTTACCCTTTAACCACCAGATGTCACTGTGTCAAAATACAAAATAAAGAAAGGCTTTGTGGCTTGAAAGTTTGTGGAACTTTGTACCCAAAACTCCATCACTGGTATTCTCTGCAGATTGGCAAATTGACAGAGGAGAGGAATGCTTTACCTGAAAAAAAATAATTTTGAACCCTTTGTGTGAATAGTTGAGCGGTTGTAAAATGTTATTTAACAAAATACACTTTTTAAATTTATTTTTGCCCATGCTGCCATTCCCCTTTTTCCCTAGCCTAACTGGGGTGCAGCTAGGACCAGGCTAACCAAGCGGCCGTTTGGGACCTCACCCACAGCAGGGGCCTCCCTTGCTGCCAGGCTGCCCTGTCTGTTTGTAGAACCGTTTCTGGCTTCCCATCACTCACGCACAGACCTTAGAAAAGTGACAATGTAATAAACTCCACATATGGAAGTGAGGTCATCTCCTGCATTTAAGGTGTACAGCACAGTTGGTGGATGCGGGGGGGGGGGGGGGGGTGCATCTGGACTACCTATACTAATGGGATGTGCACCTTTAGCTAACTACCTATACTAAAGGACTAAATATGTATATATTTTTTATTGGAGGGGGGTGTCACACTTTTGGCTTCCTATTATTATGGGAAAAGGGCCCGGGGGGGGGGGGGGAACAAAAATCCCTTAGCAGCACCACTGCTCAGGTAGGCACCGCTGCCTCCCAAGCCTCCCATTCCACCTGGACCCCGAACACTCCAGCAATGATGTTATGATGGAACACAAGGCACAAATGCTACAATGCATATGTATAAGTCTTCCTGGTAAAACTACAGATTTATTTCTTTGCTTAAAGCGGGACTGTCACCATATAAATCAAATTTCAACAGCAACTGGTCTGAGGGTATTAAGTGATAAAGATGCTAATCCTGCATTCAAAACTTTTTTCTACTGTTATGGTTTGGCGTTATTACATACTATAGGAGCACTGGCCCTAGTGCCAAACAGTGCCAAAAAGTTGAATGCTGGGAGTTCTTTTGAATGCTGGGAGTTCTTTTTATCTATAATATATTCCTCCTCTTCCATTTATTTCCCTGCCTAGCTGATCACTTGTGTTTACAAGCAAGGCTGAGGTGACTCAGTGATTGGATGTGTAAATAAAAAAAAAAGACCCTGGGAGGAGGGCAGCTAATAAATATACACAATGAGCAAGAGAAAGGAGGGGGGGGGGGGGAAACAAGAGTCAGGGAGGATATGATGTCAGCATTAGCTTGGCAAGATGGCCACTGCCTAGAATAGGATTTTCTGCTTTTCCTTTGTAAAAGTCACAGGAATCATTACGTGGATAGCACAATACATCTGTTATGTAAGTAGAGGTAGTATTTATCTACTTATATATGTGTTTTTTTATTTCTAGGTTAGTATGGGTGTCGCTTGTTCTTTAAACTGATTGGTTTGTGATATTTTTCACTAAAATTGAATAATCCTTTAACCCATTACCAGCTTCAATAGAGTTAACTTATTTTACATAAGTGCACTGCTTTTGACTTCAGTCGGCTGAACTAGTTGTGCTGTAAATTCTTGGAATGATTTGATCTCTCTCTACTAGCAGAAAATATAGAAACTGAAAGCAGAAGTCCTTTGTTATGGACTCACACTGCCCCCTAGTGGCAAGTGGTCATAAAGACACATTACAGCTGTACTAATTAGTAGTAGGAAAATGTGACAAATAAGAAATACAAAAAAAGTGCTAACATAAATTGGCTTGGAGCACTTGCAAGCTTCTAAATAAATTGTCTGCCAAAGGGTTAAATAAAACTTGGGGCGAGGGAGAAAAAGTTGAGATTTACTTACCTGTGGCTTCCTACAGCTCCCTGCAGTCTGTCAAGTCCCTCACTGTGTTTTTGATCCACTCTAGTGTGTCAATGCCCTTTTTGAAGATCTGCTGGTAGTGGTTAGTTGTGCAAGTGCGGCACACTGTAGTGGACTGGAATCATAGTGAGGGACCTGATAGACTGGTGGGCTGAAAAGTAAGGTAAGTAAATCTCAACTTTTTTCACTTGCTTCAGGTATGCTTTACAGGATACCCGGACTGACATGTGACATGATGAAATAGACATGTGTATGTACAGTGCCAAGCACACAAATAACTATGCTGTGTTCCTTTTTTCTTCTCCTCCTGAAACAGTTAAATATCAGGTATGTAAGTGGCTGACTCAGTCCTGACTCAGACAGGAAGTGACTACAGTGTGACCCTCACTGATAAGAAATTCCCCGTTTTACCTCTTTCGTGCTCTCAGAAGCCATTTTCTGCTAGGAAAGTGTTTTATAGTTGGAATTTCTTATCAGTAAGGGTCACACTGCAGTCACTTCCTGTCTGAGTCAGGACTGAGTCAGCTACTTACATACCTGATATTTAACTCTTTCAGGCAGAGAAAGAAAAAAAGGAACACAGCATAGTTATTTGTGTGCTGTTAGGCACTGTACATACCCATGTCTATCTTATCATGTCACATGTCACATCGGGTATCCTTTAAGGTCTGAACATCTGGTGAATACATTGGCATACTGTTTGGGGAGGGAAAAGTGTGCAACCCGCTCAACCTCCACGTCAGGGTCAGCGCAGCAACCAAGCCACTACGCTGTAAGCTAGTAGGGTAGAAAAGTAGAAGAAGTGCGGTTCCGCACAATGTCCCTTGAAAATAGTAAACCTTTATTTTATCACATAAAACCAGCAGCACCGTGTAGCTATAGCTAACATGTTTCAGACACACAATGGTCCTTAGTCATAGCACCAGGGGGAACCTCACTTTTTCTACGTTTGGAGTGGATGTATTTGTAAGGAGTCACCCCCCCCCTCCCTCATGCAAATCTGTAAATGGACCCCAGCATTCACGTCTCTTTCCTCCTTGGTGAATCCCATGGCCTGGAAGCCCATCAGACATCAGCCACATCTCCGATAACATTGCAGCCACAGTGACTCCCTCCATCCATGTGGGTACAACAGCACTTACTATGGAGGAGAATCTCTATATTACAGGAGGCAGGGCCCTTCACATCCCTGGGCCCCACGAAGGTTGCTCCCCCAGGATTATACCTCTGGAAGAAGCAACCTTATTCCTGGAGCTTTAACACAAGCTGGAGTTTTATCTTTAACGATTTGAAAGGTCTTGTGGACATCAACATCATATGGATAACAGCTCTTATAATCATGTTATCACCATTGAGATGATTAACCCTTTCCAATCATTTTTCCTGATCACCTAAATCCCCCCAGAACCTATTTTTTCCAATGTGCTGGGGGGACGTGGGTGATCGGGGATAAGGATCAGCGGCAGGGATCTAGAGGCTCTGGTACCTCCCCGCTCTAGAGCAAAAGGTGACCTAGCATCAGTGGCTGGGCCAACGCACTTAAGCTCCACCCGCTTGCCTGTTCACCAGCTTAGCTTTGTTATTACGCAGTGCTCTGTGCTGCTGGAGGGCATTAAAATGTCAGACTTTGTCCAACACTTTGATCCACATGGGGGACACCATGCAGGATGTGGATAATGATTGGTTGTCTGTGGTGGAGTCCCCAGGACATATCAAAGTACGTCCACGATCTAAATATATGCCTACTTTGACCTCGAATCGCCACCTGAGCACTTTCTTGGAACTATTTGAACAAGAACTTATGAAGTATAGGTGGGATGCTCCGGGCGGGCAGGGCAACCTCACCTCGTGTGAGTTGTGGGCACTTGATGATTTAAAAAGTCGGGAGGATTTGATTATCAAGGCGAGTGACAAGGGGGGCAACATCGTTTTGATGGACAGAGAGATGTATGTTAGGGAAATTCATAGGCAGTTGGGAGACCACGCTACCTACTCCAGAATTGAGTGTGACCCTTTCCGGCATGTAGTTGACGAGCTGAATTTTCGGTTGCTCCTGGGTTTGAGGAATGGCATCCTGGATAGGGAGGAATATAGGTACATGTTTGTGGAGGAATTCACTAGGCCTACCATGTATGTTCTCCCAAAAATTCATAAGGGTGTCATTCCCCCGCCGGGTCGCCCGATCATTTCAGCTGTGGCAGGCCCATGTGAAGCCGTTGGCAGATATTTAGATCAAAAATTACAACCGCTCGTAAGGAGGTTACCCTCTTACGTGCGAGACTCAATGGAAGTGCTGAACAGAATTAACGGCCTTGTAATAGAGGAAAACTGTATATTGGCATCAATAGATGTCGAGGGGTTGTACACTTCCATTCCTCATAACATAGGACTTGAAGCCCTAGAGTACTCGCTGTTTGAGAATTTCCCACTCCATGATGAACATAATTCATACTTGGTGGATCTTATGTCCTTTGTCCTGCACAATAATTATTTCATGTTCGAGGGCAGATACTACCATCAGTTGAGGGGGACGAGCATGGGGGCGGCATGTGCTCCAGCGTACGCCTGTTTACATCTTGGCGTATGGGAAGAGCAGGACGTTTATCCGAGTGGAGGGTTCCGTGGGGGTGTGTCCCTTTGGTTGCGTTACATCGATGATGTGCTGGTCGTGTGGAGGGGTACGGCGGAGGGCTTCGCAGACTTTGTGTCAGCCTTAAACCATAATAGGCGAAATATACGCCTGACCTTTGTTACAGATTCAGAGAGGATTACATTCCTGGATCTGGAGATAGTAAAGGAAGGAAATAGGCTGACAACGAGGACTTTTCGGAAGCCGACGGCGGGTAATTCTTTGCTCCACGCGGCCAGCCATCACCCGGTGTCTGTGATCGGGGGGATCCCCACGGGGCAGTTCCTTAGAATCCGGCGTAACTGCTCAGATATTGAGCAGTTTAAGCGTGAGGCAAGGGAGATGCATAGAAGGTTCCGTGAGAGAGGGTACTCAGAAAGAACCTTGCGTCGGAGCTACAATCGTGCGTTACATACCGATCGTGAATCTTTACTCCACCCCCGTGCTCGTCCCTCCACTGGTGGAGATAGTGGAGGATACACTAGAGTTGTCACTCAATTTAATTCGCATTGGGGTGCTCTGAATGAAGCCCTCAGGGGATGCTGGAGGGTGCTACAGCTAGACCCTAAGATAAGGGAGATTGTGGGTCCCAGGCCTCTGATTACTGCACGACGGGCCAGAAACCTACGGGATATTCTGGTCCATTCGGAACTCCCAATGAAAGAGGGTGGTACATGGCTTGATCGTGTCCCCCCCCCTGTTGGAATGTTCAGGTGCGGGTCCTGTAAGGCCTGCCCCTTTGTCATGCGTACTAGCAAGTTTAAATCCCAAGATCAAACCAAAGAATATAAGTTGAAGAGTTTTCTCAACTGTAACTCGACTTGGATTATATATTTAATCATCTGTCCATGTAATAAGTATTACGTGGGCATGACGACACGCGCCTTTAAGACTAGACTCCTTGAGCATCTAGGTAACATCACCAGCGGAGAGAACAAGTCACCAATTGCAGAACACTTCCAGGAAACACACAATAGCTCGATAGTTGGACTTAGGGCAATGTGTATAGATAACCTGGAAGTGTCAACGCGAAAAGAGCGGACAGAAGCAATGTTGTTGCAACGGGAGGCGATGTGGATGTACCGATTAAGATCGAGGCACCCGCAGGGCCTGAATGTGGATTTCTCTCTCAGGAGCTTTTTATAGATCTTGATAGATCTTACTCCCTGGAGTCCTCCTCATTCGGGCACCCATTCAGTAATGGTGCTGTCGAAAAAGGAAGGATGCAATAGCAGTAGTGATAGTGCTTTTATTGGTGGGGTGTTGAATCCGGATAGATTGGGTCTGTCCCCAATGTGAAGAGTTGAACTCTAAAATATACATTGTGCATTAGCCCTCATTAACCTGAATCCCCTCCCCCCCAAAAAAAAATAACCCCCCCCTCCCCTCCTCCCAGACCCCCCCCCCCAACACAACCCCCCCTCCTCCATGACCCTTCCCCCCCCTCCCGGACCCCCCCCCCTCCACTCCCCCCCCTCCCCCCCCACCTCTCCGGTTACCAGTCATTTCCCCTCCCCGCCCCCCCCCCCCCTTCCCCCCTCCTAGTCCCTATACCACTCCATAGAGGGAGCGTATAGATGGTCAAAGACTGAACAGATCAGTGCAAACTGTGCCTCTTGAATGAATCTTATAGTGAGCACTCAGTGAGTCTTATTGGTGAGTGTTTCCCTTTGCTGTCTCCCCTCACCGGTTGGGTTGCAGTGTTCTAGTGACAACGCTGCAGTGGAACAGAAAAGCCAGGTCAGGGTTTCCTACCCGGACAAATATGTCAGTAACACCCTTTGGAATCAGCGTGCGACGGGAGGAGCAAGAGGGATATTTATTATCGCCCCCCCCCCTAAGCAAGCCACGCCCTGATGAAGACCGGAAGTAACGGTCGAAACTAGTCGGCTCAACTGCGTCCTGCCGCCTCCCGGACTTGCCACGAGTCCTTCTCGGGGCTCCCAGCACATGGATTGCGACATGGCCGGATAGTAGAGGTGGACAGGCTGTCTACCCGCTCGCATGGTTCTTTCCCACAAGCCTGAAGCAAAGCTGCAAAACCGGATCCTCATTCGTCATCGGATGATGGATGCACGGGGGCGGTGTGTGTTCCAGTGCCCGGAGTTTTAAAAGCATCAAGCAGCTGGCAGTGTGGGCATGCTTGGCGGATCGGGGATCGCAGTCCCATTGCTGTGAGCGTGCCAGAAGAGAGGTGACCAAAAGTGCTGACTACACAGGGGCCCCTGATAGATGCAATATAAGGATGGGACTTCTCTATCACCAGGAATGATCTAAGACTGTGGAGTCGTGAGTATGCATGGGCTCTGATCAAGTGCAGCTGGGGAGACGGAATTGCTTTGCATGTGCACGTGTACATCTATGCTTTACTAACTCCATTGCATGGTACAGGACTGGCTTAATGCATGTTACTGACATCGATCTTCAATGTCTTGAGTCCAAACCAATACTACCTGGGTGTAGATGGAGTCCATGTTAACCTTCCTTGTGCTCTCAGGTTGAACTGTGTGGGTGTGTCAGCAATGTGGTGAGTTTGGTGGGCGCCCTGACGTATATGTGGACAACAGCGCTGTTGATTTTAAATTGTGTCCTGCACACTGTTTTTATGCTTTGATGAGTCACACAATCAATAAATTATTACCCTTTTTCACGGCAACTAGGTCACGGCTTATTTATTGATGTACAATTGTGGCAGTTGGGTTGAATACTGAGCGAAACTGGGAATTTAATTAAATGTCTGTCCTCCCCTCCCCCTGGCCCCTATAGACAGGACACCATGCAGGACCAGATCCGTCAGAAGCACCCATGATTGGGCCACATGCAACAGAGCAGGGGTGAAGTGATCAGTGTTGGATATAGTCCAACACTTTGATCTGAAGTAGCTGACACTGTGCTGGACTTTATTGTCAACAGCGCCATCTAGCTACAACCACTTTTTTCTATGTTGGACATTGTCCAACATCGGACCTGTAGAGGAAAAGGCCAATGTTGGGCGTAGTTCAACATAGCATTGGAAAGGGTCAATGCTTACTGTATTTGACTATTTGCCTACTACTACCAGTATTAACAATAGTAATTTAGCGTGTTATTTATTAGTGTAGCCGCACAGCAGTGTAATTTGGGTGCCAGTGATAGCCGGGCCCTGAATTACTCCTCATTCTGAGTTGCTATAATTCGGAGGGGTAATAGAAATTAACACCGCCACCACCCTGCGCCAAAGAGACCGGGCGCCGAAACGACATGAAGGCAGCGAGCAAGCATCTGGACATTGCTGAGGAGGAGATGAGGATTTCAGACCTTCTTTTATTTCACAAAAACTGCAATTTATTCATTGCACTGTTTATTTATTTTTTACAAAACCTTTATTGTATAGTTATTTTAACCACTTTACCCCCACTGGTGCGGATATCTCCGTCCCTTTTTCCATCCTTTCACCCCCAGGGACGGAGATATCCGCACCTCCCGCGCTACCACCGCTGTCCGCGCTCCCACCACTCGTGCACGCCGCCGCCCGCTCGCACGGAGATCAATGAACCTCATTTTTTTCGACACCAATTAGGCTTTCTGTGGGTAGTACATTTTGCTAAGAATTTTTTTATTCTAAATGCGTTTTAATGGGAAAAATACAAAAATAATGGAAAAAAAATCATTATTTCTCAGTTTTCAGCCATTATAGTTTTAAAATTAAACATTCTCCTTTGGATAAAACCAACACATTTTATTTACTCAGTTGTCCCTATTATTAAACCGTTTAAATTATGTCCCTATCACAATGTATGGCGACAATATATTATTTTGAAATATAGGTGTTATTTTTCTGTTTTTTTTTTTTGTTCTGGCCATAATTACAAAGCCCCTATGTAATAGATTAAAATTAATTTTCCCTCATAAAATATAGATTTAAAAAGCTGAGTCCCTAAGGCAACTATTTATTTAATTATTTTAAGCTGATTTTTTTTACAAGTGTTTTTTTTTTGGTGGGGGGAAGGTTGGAAGTGTAATTTTATTAATTTTTATTAATAATGTGTATGTACTTGTATATGTATGTGTTTGAATGTGTAATATACTTTTGGGCCACAAGATGGCACTAGTGAACACTCTCCTTATAGGAAGTGTTCGGTTTTTTTTTTGTTTTTTTTTTCTACACTTTATTGAACGGTAACAGTTTCCTGTTTTATGAATGGAGGTGGCCGCTGTTCACGGTCACGTCCATTCACTTCAGGCAGTGCGATTGGGTAGAGGACCGCTTGGTCCTCTTCCCCAATCAGTTAGCAAGGGATCCCGACGGTAATAGCTGCGGTAGCGGCTCGCACACGTGCAGAGCGGCGGGGGGAACGCGCGACGTATTAAAACATCATGTAGCTATTAATAGGCTAAAGCATGATGTTTTAATACATTACAATGTCATTAAATGGTTAAAAATAAAGAAAAACCTGAGAGCCCCCCCTGTGAGAGATGGGCTAGTCCAAAATCTGTCGGTAATGTCAGATTTCTACTACCTACTGTAAGTGATAGCAACATAGGAGAAAAGTAATTTATGGCTCATTTTACTCTGGGAGAACTGTACCGTACTTCTTATTTGTATGTGTTTTAAATTTTAAGATTTTCGCGACAGTTCCTCTTTAAGTATTGTTCTATGGAGAGCATATAAAACTCTGCCTGAAGTTGGGTTCTCTCTTGCATGTTAAGTGTTTGAAAAGTATTTTATAGAAAAGATTAGAAAGAAAACTCGCAATGCAAAATGATTGAATCAGGGACATTGGTAGAGAGCAACACTACGCTTTCTATGAAGGTAATTTGATTTTAACTATAATTAGTATTTTACAATCAAGAGATTAAATCTGTTTGCTGTAACTTCTGTTATTGATCTCCTCTGCGCAGCCTACGCGTCACAGCTTGCAATGTCCTCCACACAGGCCTTTCAAATAAGATTTTGCACCTCCTGCATGGAGTACAGATGCAGCTGCTAGACTGTTAACAAACCAGCCTGGCCATTGCCACGTTACACTGATTCTTTGCTCAGTTCACTGACTTAACATATGCTGAAGAAACCTCTTCAAGACTGGTGTATTAAAGAGATACTGTAACCAAGAATTAAATTTCACTAAAATCAGTAGCTGATACCCACTTTCCAATGAGAAATCTTTACCTTTTCTTGAATAGATAATCGGGGGGTGATATATACACATCAGGGGCCTCCTCCAGCCCCCTGTTGCCTCTATACTGGGGCACCTATACCTGGCTACCTATACTGGGGCACCTATACCTGGCCAATCTATACTGGGGCACTTATACCTGGCTAACCTATACTGAGACACCTATACCTGGCTAACCTATACTGAGACACCTATACCTGGTGACCTATACTAGGGGAACCTTTACCTGGCTACCTTTACTGAAGGCACCTCTATCTGGCTACCTATACGGAGACACCTATACCTGGCTAACCTATACTGGGACACCTATACCTGGCTAGCTATACCGGGGCACCTATCCTGGCTACCTATACTGGGGCACCTTATACCTAGCTACCTGTACTGGGTGGCTGAATACCACATCATAAATTTTGTTCTCGAGTCCAAATGGGGTGGGGAGGAGGGGTGCAATTTTTACACCCTCATCCTGGGAGCAATTTAGCCTAGAAAACGGCCTAAGCATGAACATACCTCTGTGCTCACCTAAAATAACTTTGCCTCAGGTCTGGAATGCTTTCAATAAATGTTATAGATATTTCAACTTAAGAAAGTGGAACAAAATTTTGAGCACAAATAAAACTGGTATATAGAGTCTCTGTGTCTAGGCTTATGTCTGGCGCAAATCACTTTGTTAAACTACTTCACTCGGATGCGCCTGGGAAATCATTCTGTTCAATAACACATCTTCAGTCACATTGATATCCTATTGCACACTGATGCAAAATAAAATGTAATTATTTATCTTTCTTCTCTAAGCAAAGCGGCTACAAAGCCTATTATCCCCACTCGTTGCCTCCAAAACAAATCACTATACCAGCGCTATGCTAATTCTGCTCAAGCCAGACTTCTGTATCCTTGCGTTGATTGATTAAAGTTACTACTGCTTCCTCGGTCATCAATTTCCACCGTTCCACATTATATCATCGTAAGTTCAGACTGTTACACATTCTGCCATAATGAAATGCATACTTCCTCAGTGGCGTACCTAGGGCATTTGACACCCGGTGCTGGTTATTATAAGACAACCCCCCCACCACCCCCCTCCCAACCCCCCCCCCCCCAAAAAAGGAGCGAGTGTGGCATACTAAGTGCGCCACGGTGGGTAATGCCAGGTATAGGTGCTCCCTGTATAGTAAAGTGGGCAGCATTTAACCAGAAATCATAAAGTGGGCAGCATTTTCCCAGAAATCGTAAAGTGGGCAGCATTTCCCCAGAAAATAATCGTGAAGTGGGCAGCATTTCACCAGAAAATAATTGTAAAGTGGGCAGCATTTAACCAGAAATTAATCGTAAAGTGGGCAGCATTTCACCATAAAATAATCGTAGAGAGAGCAGCATTTCACCAGAAATCATAAAGTGGGCAGCATTTCACCAGAAAATAATTGTAAAGTAGGCAGCATTTCACCAGAAAATAATCGTGAAGTGGGCAGCATTTCACCAGAAAATAATTGTAAAGTGGGCAGCATTTCACCAGAAAATAATTGTAAAGTGGGCAGCATTTCACCATAAAATAATTGTAATGTGGGCAGCATTTCACTAGAAAATAATTGTAAAGTGGGCAGCATTTCACCAGAAAATAATTGTAAAGTGGGCAGCATTTCACCATAAAATAATTGTAATGTGGGCAGCATTTCACTAGAAAATAATCGTAAAGTGGGCAGCATTTCACCAGAAATTAATCTAAAAGTGGGCAGCATTTCACCAGAAATCATAAAGTGGGCAGCATTTCACCAGAAAATAATTGTAAAGTAGGCAGCATTTCACCAGAAAATAATCGTGAAGTGGGCAGCATTTCACCAGAAAATAATTGTAATGTGGGCAGCATTTCACCAGAAAATAATTGTAAAGTGGGCAGCATTTCACCAGAAAATAATCGTAAAGTGGGCAGCATTTCACCTGAAAATAATCGTAAAGAGAACAGCATTTCTCCAGAAAATAATTGTAAAGAGAGCAGCATTTCACCTGCAATCGTTAAGTAGGCAGCATTTCACCAGAAAATAATCGTTATGTGGGCAGCATTCACCAGAAAATAATTGTTATGCGGGCAGCATTCACTAGAAAATAATCGTTATGTGGGCAACAGTCACCAGAAAATAATCGTTATGTGGACAACAGTCACCAGAAAATAATCGTTATGTGGACAACAATCACCAGAAAATAATCGTTATGTGGACAACAGTCACCAGAAAATAATCGTTATGTGGACAAATGTCACCAGAAAATAATCGTTATGTGGACAACAGTAACCAGAAAATAATCGTTATGTGGGCAACAGTCACCAGAAAATAATCGTTATGTGGACAACAGTCACCAGAAAATAATCGTTATGTGGGCAGCATTCACCAGAAAATAATCGCTATGTGGGGAGCATTCACCAGAAAAAAAATTGATTAAAAACTGTTTAAAAGGGGGAAGTTGGTGGATTCACCTCCCTCGTAGAAAGAAAGACCGGACAATGGGACGTTACTCACAGTATAAAGTAACTTTTTATTAAAAGGTCCAAAGTTGCAACGCGTTTTATGGGTCACACATCAGGCAACATTTTTTGGAGGGTACAAAATCGGGTCAATGGCCTGGCTGAGCGCCTCTGTTTTGTACCCTCCAAAAATGTTTGCCTGATGAAGTGGGATTGTGACCTGTGATACGCGTTGCAACTTTGGAGCTTTTCATAAAAAGTTAATTTATACTGTGAGTAACGTCCCATTGTCTGGTCTTTCTTTCTACGAGGCTCCCTATGCTACATGATTCCTGTCATTTGGCACTGTATTGGCCTGAGGAGGCGGGCTCAGACCCGTGAAACGCGTTGCCTGTGCTCAAATAAAAATATTTTGTACATTTACAGAGATTTCGTCATTGAGGTAAGATACCTCATTTTTTCTTTTTCGTTTTTAAACTGGTTTTAAAAGCTTTTATTCAAATCAGGGCACCTCTTTCCCTTATTGTGCATTCTTTCTACGAGGGAGGTGAGTCCACCAACTTCCCTGTTTTAAACAGTTTTTAATCGATTTTACTCTACTTGGCACCTCTGTGTTACTGCTTTGCAATTTGTCTAGTCCACCCTTAATGGAGGGGTGTATCCCCATTCCTTCCTGTCTACAGAGAGCAACTTCTTAAACCTGGGCGGGGTCAGGTTATAATTCTCCCCACCCACTTATCCAGTCGTTGCCTTTGTGGTGACCCACATTTGTGAGCATAACCATTACTTTGTTGTACACCTGACTAATTGTCACTGAGATACTACCCTATATTGGGCTTTTGGTTTCGTTTTGTCTCCTTCAAGCTATGATTAACACCAAATTAAACACCAAATTATGATTTAACGCATAATTACGGCAAGAAATTACAAATTCTGAAAGACATTTTTTTTTGATAATTACAATTTTGTGTCATAATTATACATTTTGGGCTTAATTCACAAAGCCGTGCTATGCATTTAGCACGCAATGTGACGTGCACGAAGGTTTGCATGCGCAAAGATTTATGTGTGCACGCTTATGCGGCAAAGTGTGCGCATCACCACGCGACAACCGCCATTAGCACGCGCACATAAATCTTTGCGCGTGCAAACCTTCGTGCGCGTCACATTGCATGCTAAATGTATAGCACAGTTGTGCTATGCATTAGCACTGCTTTGTGAATCAAGCCCTTCATGTCATAATTATGAAAGCGCAAAATTTCATCTCATCAATTTTGATAGCCTCCATTTATGGTATGCAACAATCATTATAACTGTGCCCTCCCCATGTCAAATGGGATCTCTTTGTCCTCTTTAGAACATAAGCACATGTGCAGGTCCCTTAAAGTGAATGGGAACCCGTATTAAAAAAAAAGTCAGATACTCACCTAAGGAGAGGGAGGCTCAGGGTCCCATAGAGCATTCCCTCTCCTCTCCCAGTCCCCGCTGTTGTTTTGGCTCCCCCATAGCGGTATTCGACCATTTCGGTCAAATACCGCTGTCTCCTGGCCGAAGGGGGGCTTCGGAAATGCTTCGGGAGCCCGAGTGCTCCCGAAGACGGCCCGCTCTACACTGCGCACGCCCTTTATGACACACTTGCGTGTGCGCCGCCTGTCTTCGGGAGGACTTGGCTCCCGAAGACTTCTGAAGTCCCCTCAGCGGGGGATGTGAACGGAGGAGCCAGCGCAGCACAGGGGGCAGCGGGAGAGGAGAGGGATGGCTCAATAGGATCGAGCTTTCTCTCTCCTTAGGTGAGTATCTGGCTTTTTTTTATTTCATAACCGATTCCCATTAGCTTTAACAACAAGCATGGCCTGCTTTGTGTCCCTGTGGCCACCTAATATGTGTCAAATATGTGTCAGTCATGTGTCTCATTATTTGTGTCAATTGCTTCCACTGAATAAAAAAAAAATTGTAGCACCACCCCTGCTGGAGATAGTCAGGAAGTGGCAGCAAAGCATGCATAAAATAGTGGCACGAGGAAAAATGGGCAGTGGGTGAAGCTGATGTAAGCATACACGATAAACACCGTTGTGAATTGGGCGCTAGATGAAAATGGAAAAAATATTTACAGTGATAATGACCATAGTAAAATTGGTAAATTTTACTGATTATTTTACTACAACTAAACCTAATTCTAACCTCAAACAGACCCCCCCCCCCTCTGAGGACTAACCTAAACCCCCCCCCCCCCCCCCCGACGCCTGACCCCTAAAATTGTTCAATACAAAAAAAAAAAAACCAAAATGTCAATAGCTATAACTTTACTTTTCAAAACGATAAAAACTTCAAAAACTAGAACGTTCTAAAACAAAATACATTTCAAAAACTATAATTTTCAAAATTATATTTATTGGGTGTCCTAATTTCTGCTTTTTGCTGCTCAATAGCCGATATCTACATTAGTGCCTATAGCAGTGCCCACATTTCCTGCTTCCAGTGGCGAGAATGTAGAGCAGGGGTGTCAAACTCAATCACATAAGGGCCAAAATCTAAAACCTAGTGTAAGTTGTGGGCCAAATTGTTTTTTAAGATTCAATATTAATTGATAAGTTTCAAAGTAAGTTCCATAACTATAGCAAGCGTAAGGGGGGGGGGCTGCTCCTCCCCCTCTGCAGAGTAGTGCAGTGGAGCAGTTTGATATTAACTTGCCCCAGTGCTGCTTCGGCAGAAAAGGAACAAGATGAAAGGCACAATGTAGGGGGCGTAACTAGGAACCAACGGCCCCCTGCAGAGATTTGAACCCCCCCCCGGGACCGATCAGTAGTGTTGGGCGAACATCTAGATGTTCGGGTTCGGGCCGAACAGGCCGAACATGGCCGCGATGTTCGGGTGTTCGACCCGAACTCCGAACATAATGGAAGTCAATGGGGACCCGAACTTTTGTGGTTTGTAAAGCCTCCTTGCATGCTACATACCCCAAATTTACAGGGTATGTGCACCTTGGGAGTGGGTACAAGAGGAAAAAAAAATTAGCAAAAAGAGCTTATAGTTTTTGAGAAAATCGATTTTAAAGTTTCAAAGGGAAAACTGTCTTTTAAATGCGGGAAATGTCTGTTTTCTTTGCACAGGTAACATGTTTTTTGTCGGCATGCAGTCATAAATGTAATACATATAAGAGGTTCCAGGAAAAGGGACCGGTAACGCTAACCCAGCAGCAGCACACGTGATGGAACAGGAGGAGGGTGGCGCAGGAGGAGAAGAAGGCCACGCTTTGTGAGACACAACAACCCCGGCCTTGCATGAGGGCAAGAAGCGTGCGGATAGCAGGCTTTGTACCGCCATGCAGTCATAAATGTAATAAAGATAAGTGGTTCAATAAACAGGGACCACGCGGCAACGCTAACCCAGCAGCAGCAGACGTGATGGAACAGGAGCAGGCGCAGGAGGAGAAGGCCACGCTTTGTGAGACACAACAACCCAGGCCTTGCATGAGGGCAAGAAGCGTGCGGATAGCATGCTTTGTACCGCCATGCAGTCATAAATGTAATAAAGATAAGTGGTTCAATAAACAGGGACCACGCGGCAACGCTAACCCAGCAGCAGCAGACGTGATGGAACAGGAGGAGGCGCAGGAGGAGAAGGCCACGCTTTGTGAGACACAACAACCCCGGCCTTGCATGAGGGCAAGAAGCGTGCGGATAGCATGCTTTGTACCGCCATGCAGTCATAAATGTAATAAAGATAAGTGGTTCAATAAACAGGGACCACGCGGCAACGCTAACCCAGCAGCAGCAGACGTGATGGAACAGGAGCAGGCGCAGGAGGAGAAGGCCACGCTTTGTGAGACACAACAACCCAGGCCTTGCATGAGGGCAAGAAGCGTGCGGATAGCATGCTTTGTACCGCCATGCAGTCATAAATGTAATAAAGATAAGTGGTTCAATAAACAGGGACCACGCGGCAACGCTAACCCAGCAGCAGCAGACGTGATGGAACAGGAGGAGGCGCAGGAGGAGAAGGCCACGCTTTGTGAGACACAACAACCCAGGCCTTGCATGAGGGCAAGAAGCGTGCGGATAGCATGCTTTGTACCGCCATGCAGTCATAAATGTAATAAAGATAAGTGGTTCAATAAACAGGGACCACGCGGCAACGCTAACCCAGCAGCAGCAGACGTGATGGAACAGGAGCAGGCGCAGGAGGAGAAGGCCACGCTTTGTGAGACACAACAACCCAGGCCTTGCATGAGGGCAAGAAGCGTGCGGATAGCATGCTTTGTACCGCCATGCAGTCATAAATGTAATAAAGATAAGTGGTTCAATAAACAGGGACCACGCGGCAACGCTAACCCAGCAGCAGCAGACGTGATGGAACAGGAGCAGGCGCAGGAGGAGAAGGCCACGCTTTGTGAGACACAACAACCCAGGCCTTGCATGTGGACAAAAAGCGTGCGGATATAGCAGCAATGCTTTTTGCCGCCATGCAGTCATAAATGTAATACAGATGAGAGGTTCAATAAACAGGGCCCGGAAACGCAACACCATCCCAGATGTTCATTGGTCATGTTACTTGGTTGGGGTCCTGGAGTGTTGCGTAGTCATTTCCAATCCAGGATTGATTCATTTTAATTTGAGTCAGACGGTCTGCATTTTCTGTAGAGAGGCGGATACGCCGATCTGTGACGATGCCTCCGGCAGCACTGAAACAGCGTTCCGACATAACGCTGGCTGCCGGGCAAGCCAGCACCTCTATTGCGTACATTGCCAGTTCGTGCCAGGTGTCTAGCTTCGATACCCAATAGTTGAAGGGTGCAGATGGATGGTTCGACACAGCTACGCCATCTGACATGTAGTCCTTGACCATCTTCTCCAGGCGATCGGTGTTGGAGGTGGATCTGCACGCTTGCTGTTCAGTGGGCTGCGGCTGCATGGGTGTCAGAAAATTTTCCCACTCCAAGGACACTGCCGATACCATTCCCTTTTGGGTACTAGCTGCGGCTTGCGTTGTTTGCTGCCCTCCTGGTCGTCCTGGGTTTGCGGAAGTCAGTCTGTCTGCGTACAACTGGCTAGAGGAGGGGGAGGATGTCAATCTCCTCTCTAAAGTCTCCACAAGGGCCTGCTGGTATTCTTCCATTTTGACCTGTCTGACTCTTTCTTCAAGCAGTTTTGGAACATTGTGTTTGTACCGTGGATCCAGAAGGGTATAAACCCAGTAATTGGTGTTGTCCAGAATGCGCACAATGCGTGGGTCACGTTCAATGCAGTCTAGCATGAATTGAGCCATGTGTGCCAGAGTCCTACCAGAATCCTCATCATCCTCTTGTGAGCGTTGTGATAGTTGTTGTGATGCATCATAGTCGTCACCTTCCTCCTGGTCTGCTTCTGCTGACCATTCGCGTTGAATTGTGGAAGTCCAACGTGCACCGCTCTGGCCCTCGTCAGTGGTGGCATGAAATTCCTGCTCCAACTCCAGCTGTTCCTCCTCCTCTTCTTCGTCATAGCTGCTGGGGCCAGCGTTCCCTGAGGCGGATGGCCTGATGTTGGTACCATCACGCTGATCGTTTTCTCCTTCAGATTCCCCCAGTTGCATCATGACAGCTGTTTCCTTGATTTTTAACATCGACCTCTTCAGTAAACACAGCAGTGGTATGGTAATGCTGACTGAAGAGTTGTCACTGCTCACAAGCAACGTGGATTGCTCAAAATTTTGGAGGACTTGGCAGAGGTCCAACATGTTGGCCCAATCGGATCCACAGAAGCTTGGCAGCTGGCCGGATGCGCCTCGGTACTGCGCCGTCATGTACTGGACCACTGCACTCTTCTGCTCGCAAAAGCGGGCTAGCATGTGCAGCGTAGAATTCCAGCGCGTAGGGACATCACACAGCAAGCGATGGTGGGGGAGATTGAAGCGCTCCTGCATCTTGGCGAGTGCCCCCGAAGCAGTACTGGAATTTCTACAATGTTTGGACACTCGACGCACCTTCAACAGCAGATCGGGCACGCCTGGGTATGTCCTCAGGAACCGCTGAACTACTAGGTTCATCACGTGCGCCAGGCAAGGGATGTGTGTCAGCTTAGCCAACCTTAAAGCGCGAATGAGATTACTCCCATTATCACACACAACCATGCCCGGTTTCAGGTCCAGCGGTGCCAGCCACAAATCCGTCTGTTCCTTTATTCCCCTCCAAATTTCCTCCCCTGTGTGCTGCTTATCCCCAAGGCAGATTAGCTTCAGCAACGCTTGCTGACGCATGCCAACAGCTGTGCTGCACTGCTTCCACGATCCTACTGCTGCTGGGTTAGCGTTTCCGGATGAGGTACAGCTTTGAGATGCGTTGGAGGAGAAGGAGTCAGAGAGGTAGGTGCTGCTGTTATCCAGTGGGAGGGACGGCGGTGCAGCTGTTTGTGGCGTGGGCAACACCCGTGCCGTAGCAGGTGAGGAATCGCTGCCAGGCTCCACAAGGTTCACCCAGTGCGCGGTAAGGGAGATGTATCGACCCTGGCCGAACGCACTCGTCCAGGTGTCAGTGGTGAGGTGAACCTTGCAGGCAACGGCATTCTTCAAGCTTCGGGTTATTTTGCTGACCACGTGCTCATGCAACTCAGGCACTGCAGAGCGCGCAAAGTGGTAGCGGCTGGGAACCACGTAACGTGGGATGGCCACTGACATCATGCCCTTGAAGCTGTTTGTCTCCACCAATCGATATGGCAGCATTTCGCAGGCCAGAAGCTTGGCTATGCTGGCTGTTACTGCCACGGCCCGGGGGTCATTTGCTGGCAATTTCCTCTTGCGCTCAAACATCTCCGACACAGACAACTGAACCGTAGCGCTGCACACGGAAGGGCTGTTGGTTGTTGTGTTTGATGAACACTGGGAGACCTCAAGAGCACTACTCCGGAAAGTGACAGTGTCAGCGTCGTCTGATGTTTGTGAATGTTGTGAACCACGCAATGGCTGGGCTACTGCTGCTGCTGAGGCGGGTCTGGTGGTGAGTCTGGTGAACCCAAGGGAGGCAGTGTTGTTTCTGGTACCCTGTCCTGACGCGTTTGCCCAAAGAGTGGGATGTTTGGATAGCATGTGACGGCTCATGCTGGTGGTGGAGAGGTTGTTAATATTTTTCCCCCTGCTCAGGCGGGTCTTGCACACCTTGCAAATCGCCATGGTAACATCCTCAGTGCAGTCTTCAAAGAAAGCCCAGACTTTGGAGCACCTGCCTCCTTGCTGGCGATTTCTGTTTGCTCCTCTTTTGCCTCTCACTTGAACTTCCACGCTTGTGGTGCCTGAAATTGCGCGCCGCCTACCTTGTGGCACAAGGCGAACTCGTGCAGCAGTGTGTTCTTCAACAGACTCATCTGTGCTGCTGCTACGACGGCGATGTTCTCGTTCACAAACAAAATCTGGGTCTCTGTCCACATTGTCCATACCCTCCTCTTCCATCTCCTCAAACTCGTCATATGTCATTGTGGGCCACCGCCGTGGAGTAGAGCTCCCCACAACAACCTCTGCGCAGCACACTCCAACGTCGTCTTCCAGATC
This sequence comes from Hyperolius riggenbachi, assembly GCF_040937935.1. Taxonomy (NCBI): domain Eukaryota; kingdom Metazoa; phylum Chordata; class Amphibia; order Anura; family Hyperoliidae; genus Hyperolius; species Hyperolius riggenbachi. The sequence goes on from NC_090650.1 coordinate 403,813,731, forward strand.
TTGTCGGCCGACCTCCTGCAATTGCAACCCCTCCTGCCCAAATTGCTCTGGGATTTGGGTTTCCGAGTCCTCTTCGGACTCGCCTTGTATTTCAGTGCGCGGTGCATTTCCCACAGTTAACGGTTGTGAATCCAGGCACAACATTTCTGGCTGTTCCTCCATTGACCTTTGAAAGGTGGAAGTTTGTTGGGCTGGGAATAGCTCCTGCGAATACCCCATTGTGTCCTGAGGTAATTCATCGGACTGGTTATCTGGCAGTTGTGTGCGTGGTGTCGCTGCCGGTTGTGTCAGCTTTGTGCCCACTGGCTCCTTGTAACTGGCTGAGGACTCGGACCTCGTGCGTGATGTGCTGGTGCTGCTTAACCCACTGCTGGACGCTTGAGAGGTCATCCAAGTAATTATCTGGTCCTGTTCTTTTGGATTTGTGAGGGTTGTTGTCCTGGACAACATGGGCGGTATTGAGTGGGTTTTCTTGGGTGCTCCCCTGTGGCCTGTACGTGAACCGTCAGGGGAAACACCTCTTCCCTTGCCCCTCCCTCTTTCACCGGATTTCTTCCTCATTTCACTTATCCTTACAGTACACGCTGACTGGCAGCAGTACAGTGGCAGTACAGAAATGCTATACAGTACCACTATTCCCAGCAGCGACACAGAGCACAATGCTATACAGTGACGGGTGAGCGGTGTACCACTATTCCCAGCAGCGACACAGAGCACAATGCTATACAGTGACGGGTGAGCGGTGTACCACTATTCCCAGCAGCGACACAGAGCACAATGCTATACAGTGGCGAACGAGCGGTGTACCACTATTCCCAGCAGACACAGAACAGTACACAGAATGCTATATAGTGTGGCTGAACGAGCGGTGTACCACTATTCCCAGCAGACACAGAACAGTACACAGAATGCTATATAGTGTGGCTGAACGAGCGGTGTACTACTGTTCCCAGCAGACACAGAACAGTACACAGAATGCTATATAGTGTGGCTGAACGAGCGGTGTACTACTGTTCCCAGCAGACACAGAACAGTACACAGAATGCTATATAGTGTGGCTGAACGAGCGGTGTACTACTGTTCCCAGCAGACACAGAACAGTACACAGAATGCTATATAGTGTGGCTGAACGAGCGGTGTACCACTGTTCCCAGCAGACACAGAACAGTACACAGAATGCTATATAGTGTGGCTGAACGAGCGGTGTACCACTATTCCCAGCAGACACAGAACAGTACACAGAATGCTATATAGTGTGGCTGAACGAGCGGTGTACTACTGTTCCCAGCAGACACAGAACAGTACACAGAATGCTATATAGTGTGGCTGAACGAGCGGTGTACTACTGTTCCCAGCAGACACAGAACAGTACACAGAATGCTATATAGTGTGGCTGAACGAGCGGTGTACTACTGTTCCCAGCAGACACAGAACAGTACACAGAATGCTATATAGTGTGGCTGAACGAGCGGTGTACCACTGTTCCCAGCAGACACAGAACAGTACACAGAATGCTATATAGTGTGGCTGAACGAGCGGTGTACCACTGTTCCCAGCAGACACAGAACAGTACACAGAATGCTATATAGTGTGGCTGAACGAGCGGTGTACTACTGTTCCCAGCAGTGACACACAATGACTGGGGGGGACCCTGGCTAGCGTGGCTGGAGCGCGAACTACCCTGCCTGCCTACCCAAAGCTAAACCCACAGACAAATGGCGGAGATATGACGTGGTTCGGGTATTTATTTACCCGAACCACGTGACAGTTCGGCCAATCAGAGCGCGTTCGGGTCCGAACCACGTGACCCGTTCGGCCAATCACAGCGCTAGCCGAACGTTCGGGGAACGTTCGGCCATGCGCTCTTAGTTCGGCCATATGGCCGAACGGTTTGGCCGAGCACCGTCAGGTGTTCGGCCGAACTCGAACATCACCCGAACAGGGTGATGTTCTGCAGAACCCGAACAGTGGCGAACACTGTTCGCCCAACACTACCGATCAGTACCGTTTTGGGGGACTGGAGGGGTCGCAGCATGATGGAAAAACTATGGCCACACATCGTCAGGGAGGGGGGACGCTCCCTCACCTTGGGCTCTACCTTTTGCGCTTCCCTTCAGCATCAATCAGAGACTGTGCAGGCGGCGGACAGTGGCAGCTACACATACCTTCCTGCGTTCCACTGCGGATGTTCCTCTCTCTAGTGTCTGACGCTACTTTTTGTTTATACAGAAAGTAACGTCAGACACTAGAGCGAGGAACGCAGGAAGTTATGTGTAGCTGCCGCTGTCTGCCGCCTGCACAGTCACTGATTTGTGCTGGAGGGAAGCGCAGAGGGGAGAGCCCGAGGTGAGGGACCATCCCCCCTCCCCGACGATGTGTGGCCATGGCTTTCCCATCATGCTGTGACTCCTCCAGCCCCCTAAAATGGCTCTGAGTGGGCCGCAGCCCCCCCCCCCCCCCCTCCGTTGGTGCAGGGTCTGCAGCTCCTATTATTAGGCCTCTGGCACAATGCTAGTCACACACGGGGAGGTTTGAATGCCAAGAGGGGGCCCCAAGGTCATTTTGGTGGGGGGCCTCATGGATTGTTGCCCAACCTCAAACTGACAATATTTCAACCAGAAGCGGTCATTGGTCTGCTCCTCTGGATGGCAAGGCAGTATGCTGTCATTGTTTTGCTGCTTACAATGATGCCCATTTGAAGCTCTGAAGGGCCACAGAAAATGGCAAGGAGGGCTGTATTCTGCCCACAGGACTTGTGCTTGACCCCCATGCTGTAGAGGTAGGCACGAGACACAGGAGAGATGGGATAGACTTACAGGAAACATAAGCAAATTGTGCCTACCCAGGATATACTTATCCCAGTCTTCCTCCAATTCCTTGCAGCTGACATGTCCCACGCAGCATCTCCACTCGCAGTCTCCGGCCCGGGGTCCCCGCTGGTGTAAAGGCCGACCTTAAAGTCGTCCTTACTGGGCCTGCGTGAAGCGCCGCTGTCAATCAAGTCCACATTGTCCGCAGCGCAATGTGCAGGCGCAGAACTACTGCGCCTTCACAGTATGCTGCGGACAACATAGACTTGATTGACAGTGATGCTTCATGCAGGCACAGTAAGTACGGCCTCTGCACCGGTGGGGACCCCGGGCCGGCGGCTGCGAGCAGAGATGCTGCGTGGGACATGTCGGCTGCAAGGGGCTGAAGAAAGCCCCGGGTAAGTATATCATGATGGGGCGCAGTAGAGGAGGTCAGCCTCTGCTCTCCTGATTAGGGGTGTGGCAGGGGCGTGGCTTAAGTGTCCCTCTTTCTTGCCTCAAAAAGTTGGGAGGCATGCATATACAGTAGATATGTGAAACACAGAGAGCATTGTGAAGCCAATGGAGGAAAGCAGGATCTGTTTAATTACAGCACAGTGTGAAACATTGATAACTGAGGATGCTATCTGGTTGAACCGTGGAAATTAACAACTGAGAAAATACCAGGAACTGTGTGCAAACATCTAGCAATTCGAAGCAATCAACACGAGGATGCAGAAGTGTGGCTGGAATGGAATTAGCATTGCCTTAGTACCGTGATTTGTTTTGGCGGCAACAAATGGGGCTAATAGGCTCCGTGGCCTCTTTGCGTATAAAGGGAAGATGGATGATTACATTTTGCATCAGCGTGTGCTAAGATATGCTATTTATGGTATTCAGCAGCATATACAATTGAGCAGAAGGAGAAGACACATGCATATTACAGCTGAAAGGTCAGGAATAAGCTGGTAAGTAAAGGTAGTAATACAGCAATTTCAAATTAGCAGTAATAGTAGCCTATCTACAAATTATATGCTATCCAGAGGAGGAAAAATGAGAAAAGAGAGCGTGGCCAGGCTTCAAGGAAAATGTGCGTCAGGAAACAGTTCATGCAGACAATGCACCTTAAAGGACACCTGAAGTGAGAGGGAAATAGAGGCTGACATATTTATTTCTTTTACGCAATGCAAATTGCCTGGCTGTCCTGCTGATGCTCTGCCCCTTATGCCTTTAGCCATAGACCTTGAACAAGCATGCCACAAGCCATAGACCCTACAGGCATACAGGCATTACCAAAGCAAGGGGAAAAGGGGGGACATGGAAAAGTGTGGGATAGGGGTGCAATATGTAAGCAGTCCATGGACATTTTTAGGTTTACAGTTCATTTAAGCTCCTCTCAGTCTGTGGCATGCTCTGACATAGTGTGTAGCGGTTGTCATTGTGATTTCCGCCTCTCAGTCTGTGGCATGCTGTGACATAGTGTGCAGCGATTGTCACTGTGGATTCCACCTCTCAGTCTGTGGCATGCTGTGCCATAGGGCTTGATTCACTAACCCGTGATATCACGGCCTCGCTAATAGTTTCGCATTTTGCTCACGTTTTCACGTGCAATCGCAAATTTTCACGCGCGATTGCATGTGAAAATGCTGCCGCGGCCGTGATATGAGTTATCACAGTTTAGTGAATCAAGCCCATTGTGTGCAGCGATTGTCACTGTGGATTCCACCTCTCAGTCTGTGGCATGCCGTGACATAGTGTGCAGCGATTATCACTGTGGATTCCGCCTCTCAGTCTGTGGCATGCCGTGACATAGTGTGCAGCGATTATCACTGTGGATTCCGCCTCTCAGTCTCTGGCATGCCGTGACATAGTGTGCAGCGATTATCACTGTGGATTCCGCCTCTCAGTCTCTGGCATGCCGGGACATAGTGTGCACAGATTGTCACTGTGGATTCCGCCTCTCAGTCTCTGGCATGCCGTGACATAGTGTGCAGCGATTGTCACTGTGGATTCCGCCTCTAAGTCTGTGGCATGCCGTGATATAGTGTGCAGCGATTGTCACAGTGGATTCCTCCTCTCAGTCTGTGGCTTGCTGTGACATAGTGTGCAGCGATTGTCACTGTGCATTCCACCTCTCAGTCTGTGGCATGCTGTGTCAGATGCAATGTCACAAGGCTTATCAGAGAGAGATCTGTCTTTTGGTCGATCTGCTCATGCATCGTCTAATGTATGGGCACCTTATCTTCTTAATTTTTAATTGTAACGGACCTCTAATAAAACTGTATCACACTACTGGAGCGCTCCTCCATTTTCTATATAGCCATGTAAGCCTAGTCAGCCAGGTAATAAGAAAAACAAATAGTGATGCAGAAATGTGCAACGTACAAAACGTTGAGCACTGACAATTATGAAACAGTCTACATAATATGCATTAAATAAAAATGAGCCTGAACTATGGCTTTAAACTGCAATTTGTACATGTAGCACAAACCAACCTCTGCTGATGGAACAATAATTAACTGGAAATAGTCGGAATGGCCTGAGAACACGATGCAATGCTTTCTCACTTGGAGCAGCTGTGCGGTTAATGGCTATATGGTGTTTTTTTCATTTAAGTTAGAAAACCTGTATTTGTAAAACATTTCTGAACAGTAAAAATGTTCCCATTAGTGGCTGTAGCTCATTGTAGCAGGGAAATAAAAGCCACACATTCCAACAGAATGTACAGGTTTTTTTTTAGAATCATTATTTTAAGCCTTTTATGGTCAGTATGTAGCAAATTTAAGTATAGATAAAAAAGTATGTGCAACACTGAACAGTCTAGAGCAGGGGTCCCCAAACTTTTTTGGTCAAGGGCCGGAACATCATACTTCCGACTACCCGGGGGCCGGAACATAGCTTCAATGTAATGTTTTTCAACATCATTTTATGTAAGTATTGACTCCCCCCCAATCATGGTCGGAGGAGAACTCCCAGCAGCAGTCATTCAGTCATGTGGTGCCTGAAGAACGTCTTTGTGCACCAGACAGTGAAGCATACCCAGCTGACAACATGCTAACCAGTTGGACAGCAGTGTCACCTGATGCAGAATTGGATTGGAAGCCAGCAAATTATTGCTCACTGGCTTCTATGTATGTGGATGGGTGGTGCCAGCACTGCTATTCTATATGCAGGCCACCAATATTTAAAGGCGCAGTGGGACGCATCTATAAGTTATACATTATGTGTTTGGGGAGCCAGTGAAAAAGCCTTGGTGGGCCGCATTCGGCCCACGGGCCTTAGTTTGAGGACCACTGGACTGGAGGGATGAAGTGATGACCTTATGTCTCTCTGCATTCTGCCTTGCACTCAGGGGCATAACTAGATGGACTCAGTTGAGCCAGTGGCATCCCTACCATAGAGCACAGGGGGGCGTGGCGCACCAGGTGACAGACACCCAGGGGGTTGTCACCACGACCTCCCACAGCAGCACAGCAGGAGGGTGAAAGCAGCGCTAGAAGGAGGGGTGACTGGGATAGCGGCGGGGAGGGGGGAAATATCCCCCCCCCTCCCTCACCTGGCACCCCTCCTTCTGCCTCTCTCCCCCTCCATAGATAACTGTTGGGAAGTGAAGGGGCGGCCGGAGGCGTGCTGAGACTTACTCACCTAATTTCCGCGTTCCAAGCGTGGAGCGCAGCCTCATGTCGTCACAGGTCTCTGTCTTCAATGCCGCCCACTGTGCTTCCTGATTAGCGGAAGCACAGTGGGCGGCATTGAAGGCAGAGATCTGTGACGACATGATGCTGCCACGCTTGGATCGCGGAAATGAGGTGAGTAAGTTTTTAGCACGACTCCGTGCCGCCCATGCGCTTCCCGACAGTTAGCTATGGAGGGAAAGAGAGGCAGAAGGAGGGGTCCCAGGTGAGGGAGAGGAGGGATATTTCCCCCCTCCCCACCGCTGCCTCCACAGCCCCCCCCCCTTCTAGTGCTGCTTTCACCCTCCTGGGGCATTTATACTGGGGGCAACTAAACTAGCATTACTGGGGGCAACTAAACTAGCTATACTTACTGGGGGCAACTATACTAGCTATACTGGCTGGGGGCAACTATACTAACTATACTAGCTATACTGGCCCCCGCAACTATACTAGCTATACTTACTGGGGGCAACTATACTAGCTATACTTACTGGCGGGGCAACTAAACTAGCTATACTTACTGGGGGCAACTAAACTAGCTATACTTACTGGGGGCAACTATACTAGCTATACTTACGGGGGCAACTAAACTAGCTATACTTACTGGGGGCAACTATACTAGCTATACTGGCTGGGGGCAACTATACTGGCTGGGGGCAACTATACTAGCTATACTGGCTGGGGGCAACTATACTGGCGGGGGGCAACTATACTAGTTATACTTACTGGGGGTAACTAAACTAGCTATACTTGCTGGGGGCAACTAAACTAGCTATACTTACTGGGGGCAACTAAACTAGCTATACTTACTGGGGGCAACTATACTAGCTATACTGGCTGGGGGCAACTATACTGGCTGGGGGCAACTATACTAGCTATACTGGCTGGGGGCAACTATACTAGCTATACTGGCTGGGGGCAACTATACTAGCTATACTGGCGGGGGGCAACTATACTAGCTATACTTACTGGGGGCAACTATACTAGCTATACTGGCTGGGGGCAACTATACTGGCTGGGGGCAACTATACTAGCTATACTGGCTGGGGGCAACTATACTAGCTATACTGGCTGAGGGCAACTATACTAGCTATACTGGCTGGGGGCAACTATACTAGCTATACTTACTGGGGGCAACTATACTAGCTATACTGGCTGGGGGCAACTATACTAGCTATACTGGCTGGGGGCAACTATACTAGCTATACTGGGGGCAACTATACTAGCTATACTGGGGGCAACTATACTAGCTATACTGGGGGCCACTATACTGGCTATACTGGGGCCCACTATACTAGCTATAATGGGGACCACTATACTACCTATACTGGGGGCCACTATACTAGCTGTACTGGGGACTACAATACTACCTACACTGGCTCCTGGCGCTACCTAAACTAGGGGGCACCTCTCACTACGTTAACTATCTAGGCCAGCCAGCCCAACAACATCACCACCAGCCAACCAGCCCAGAATCACTGGCAAAAAGGCCACAGCATCACCCCCAGTCAGGCCAGCATTTACTTCAACCAGCCAGGCACAGCCCAGCATCACCGCCAGCCAGCCCAGCCACAGCATCACCGCCAGTCAGCCCAGCCACAGCATCACCGCCAGCCAGCCCAGCCACAGCATCACCGCCAGTCAGGCCACAGCATCACCGCCAGTCAGGCCACAGCATCACCGCCAGCCAAGCCACAGCATCACTGCCAGGCCTTTCAGTCCACACATCATCCCCAATCCAACCAGAAACAGTATTGCCAGCCAGGCACAGCAGCCAGTAGAGGAGAACTCAGAAGCCAGGTGAGAGGTGTCTACCATATTAAGGGGGCATTCTGCCCATTTATGTGAAATGCTGTCTATTTATGTGCCTCATGACTGCTGAATTTGTCTTGTTGGGGGCCTCATGGTTACTGCATTTGTCGTGTCGGTGGCCTCATGATTGCTGAATTTGTTTTGTTGGTGGCCTCATGATTGCTGAATTTGTCTTGTTGGGGGCCTCATGATTTGTTGGGTGCCTCAAGATTTCTGAATTTGTCTTGCTGGGGGCCTCATGATTGCTGAATTTGACTTGTTGGTGGCCTTATGATTGCTGAATTTGTCTTGTTGGGGGCCTCATGATTGCTAACTGTGAGACTATGGGAAAAGCTGAATCATAATCATATGACACAATAGCCTTAAACCTACTTTTTTAGCTTTTTTAAAACAGAAAATTAAATTGGGGGAGGGGGTTTCTAAAACAATACATTTTTCAGGAGTAGGATGGATGAGTTGTTTATCTTCACAGTTTATTTTCAACTTGGATTTTCCATAATGTTCACGTATGAGTTAAAATGTTTGTTTTTAGTTTAAAATTTAGTTTAAATTGCTGTGACTTTTGGGTTGCAGTTTGGGCACTCGGCCTCCAAAAAGTTCACCACCACTGTCCTAATCTAATGTCCCACCATTGCTAAGTTCATGTAAATTTGTCTCCACCTGTGACCACACCCACATTTTGGTCCATGACCACACCCATTTTTCAGCGCAGCCGCACAATGTAGCCCCATTTTTTGGCTAAGCGTGCCGCACGTTGTCTTCCTGATTGGGGGGGGGGTCTGTGGATAATCAGCACCGGGTGCCAAATACCCTAGGTACGCCACTGAGTTGAGCAGCCCCTGCTCCCCTCTAGTTGTGCTTCTGAGTGCAAGGCAGGGGGCCCCAACTCCCAGGGTTGGATTTACCATAAGGCACATGTCGACAGGTGCCTGATGGTGGAAAGGTGGCTCACTCCCCTCCACATGCACCTCCCACCTCCCTTCTTCTCTATGCAGAGTACTAGTGAGAGTGTAAATGAGAGGTTACTCTTGGCATTCCACTGACCAGATCTCCCTTAAGCCAAGGGCACCTCTAGCTACTTAATACAGAGGATCTCCTAGCTACTTAATACTTGGGGGCACTCTAGCTACTTAATATTTAGGATACTTCTGGCTTCCTTTTACTAAGGGGCACCTGCAGCTACTAGGGATTATCAAAGATATGCAAATTCTTCTAAGTTGATGCACATTTTTATGCAACTAAAATAAAAACCTGGGTTTAAATTGATTGGTCCATTTTCAAACTGCATACATTTGCATAAAAAATTTCAGAAGAATTTGCATTTCATTTCATAATTACTAGTAGCTACCTGTGAAGGGTAAGGGAAGTACGAGAGAAGTGACAGCTGGGACCACCAGCACACTTGCAGTGCGGCCGGTTTGCAGGTTCGTGGATAGAGAAGTCTAAGGTGCCAGGATAGCTGTGATTATAGGCTCATGTGAGGAAAATCTGGGCCGGCCAACTACTAACCTTTTCTTCCTCCAATACACTTCAGATCAAGGGCTTGATTTACTAAGCGGGTGTTAACCTACTTAGCACGTCTAAAGTCTTCAGACGTGCTAACCAGGGTGCTAAGTAGGTTAGCACCGGATTTCTCAATCAGATCGCGCGCAAAAGTTTTACGTGCGCAAAGTTCTATGCGCGCGCTAAGTCCCATAGGCTTTAATGGGCGCTTCGCGCGTAGAGCCCTGCGCTCTGTGCAGAGCGCGTGCAAAACTTTGCACGCAGTACTTTGCGCACGATCACTACTTCTCACATTTCAACTGAGTTTAGACGTGCTAAGGGCCAGTGCTAAAGTTAGCACCACTTATTAAATCAAGCCCCAGGTGTTTTTATACAGTAACTACACTTGTTATGGGTGTGAAGACAATGATGGCCACAGTTGCTTTATGACCCTTGTGAGATGGGCCCCGAGACCATGAAGAGAACCAAGAGAGGCAAGGGAAGGGGTGTGAACATTGGGGGGAGAGGGGCATCAAAGTTTTGCTGGCTAACCGTCCCCCTTAACAGCAAAAATAGCCAATATTTATACCTTACCCATGCCTAGCCCTGACTGCCCCCCTTGATCGCCATAACAGGCAATATTTATGCCTAATTCTAGCCAATGCCTAACCCTAACCCTCCCCCTTAAAGGATACATGAGGCAAAATAGTTGATAATAGATTTACTTACCTGGGGCTCTGGTAAGTAAATCTGCTATCGACTATTTTGCAGCATGTATCCTTTAATGGCAAAAAAGCTGATATTTATGCCTAAGTCTAACCAATGCCTAACCCTAACCTATTATCACATGAGCGGTCCCACAACAAATACAACATTTGTATTTTGCCTAATTTTTTTTCTTTTTTATTTATTGCTGCACCCAAATTACCGCAACCACACCATGAAAAAACATTATAGCAATTAAGCTACGTACATAGAATGGATAGCTGCACCCAAATTAAATAACCACTATCTGACTGCTAGTTGTTTTAAAATGTCCTTAACAGACCAATGGACATTTGAAAATGTCAATTGCCACTAAAGTCACTGTGCATGCAGGCAAGCACCTGCTGAGCATACCTGTCGGGATTCAGAGATCTGTGATTGGTGAAAGGGAACAAATGTTCCCTGATCCAATCAAAGTGCCTGTAAGGCTGGATCCACACTATAAGTGCTTTTGTGAGTGCTTGTGATTAGTGTTGATCGAACACCCAGATATTCGGGCTTGGGTCGGCTCAGTCGAACATGGTCCAGATGTTCGGTATATTTGGCCGAACACCAAGCCTAATTGAAGTCAATGGGGACCCAAGCATGCCTACTGGAGGGGGCGCAGCATGAAAGGAAAGGCATGGCCACAGTCGGCGGGGAGGGGGGACGGCCCCCGCCCTCACCTCGGGGCTCTCCCCTCTGCACTCCCCTCCAGCTTAAATTGGTGTGTGGGCAGTGGGCAGATACATACCTTCCGTGCGTTCCACCACGGATACTCCTCGCTTTAGTGTCTGACGCAACTTCCTGTTTATACTCCTCGCTCTAGTGTCTGACGCAACTTCCTGTTTATACAGGAAGTTGCGTCAGATGCTAGAGCGAGGAGTATCCGAGGTGGAACGCACGGAAGGTATGTATCTGCCGGCTGCTCACAAATTAATTTAAGCTGGAGGGGAGTGCAGAGGGGAGAGCCCTGAGGTGAGGGAGGGGGGGGACCGTCTCCCCTCCCCGCCGACTGTGGCCATGGCTTTCCCTTCCTGCTGCGTCCCCTCCAGCCCCCCAAAACGGGCCCGTGCGGGCCCCTGAACAGCACGGCCGAGCACCATGCAGTGCTCGGCTGAACTCGAGCTGAACCCGAACACCCCGATATTCGGGGAATAACGAACAGCGTCGAACACTGTTCGATCAACACTACTTGTGATTGCTGAGCGCTTTTTCCCATTCACTTTCATCAAAATCATGGTAAAAATGACGTAAAATCTTTATCTTATGTATTTTTTATGAGATTTTTACCTTGATTTTAATGAAAGTGAATAGGAAAAAGCATTCAGCACGCGCTCAGCAATCACAAGCGCTTGCAAAAGCGCTTATAGTGTGAATCCAGCCTAAGAGAAGATAATGGCTTCAATGAGAAACCAATGATCTTTCTTAGTACAACACTGTTCTGTGTGCTTTAGAAAAGTGTGTGAAGGGACATCTAGTGGTGATAAATATACATAAAAATACACATTATACACTACATTTTACACTTTATACATTAAATAAAAAAAAAATTTATCCCTCCTCTCCCCTCCCCCCCCCCCCCCCCCCATCGTTACCAAAATAACACACTTGTACAAAAAAAAAAAACACACCTTCAATGACCGGGGCAAATGGACAAATAAAATGTGTGGGTTTTCTTTACAGTGACATTGTTTATTTTAAAACTATATGGCATGGAATTGGAGAAATTGTGGTTTTTTTTTGTTTTTTTCCCTGTTTCTCCCTATAAAATGCATAGAAAATAAAGTAATTACTAAAAACAATTATCACCCACAGAGAGCCTAATTTGTGGCAAAAACTTTGGTGTGATAAGTAATGATAACGTTATTGGCAAATGATTGGGAGGACTGATGACAAATGAAAATGGCTTTGGCCCATTAAGGTGAAAACCCCTTGGTGGTGAAGTGATTCAATGATTTGAGTGCAGTGGATCTATGGACAACTTAACTGGAGAAGACCAAGATTATGGTGGCAAAGAGGGATGTAGACCACTGGTTGCTTAGAGGGATGTGGACCCCTGGTCTCCTGTAGTAAGTAAGCTGGAACCAACAGCACCATCACACTGTCTTGTAAAATAAAGCACATTCCTTCAAGTCCTGGTCAGCACTGTCATCTCTCTACAAGCATGGACATACGTTCTCGTTGTCAAAGCTTATTTGAAGCCTAACATACTGTAAATATTACAATCAAAGCCAAGTGTGCGGTCCATCCCGAACATCCCCAGACAATTCATTCCAGCTAGCTGCACTTTGTTACCCAATCGGCAGAAGTGCAGTTGTCAAGGGCAAGGCTGCTTTCTGCTCCGCTTGCTGCTTGATAAGAGTTCTCTGTAACTCCGAAGGAAGCTGCCCTTGAGTCGAAGTCATTCCATTACAATCTGCAGGAGACGACCACTATAAAAGCACAGTGGGCTGATTTATGAATAAAAGGCAATTTCTGCCTTTGTTATTATTTAAGTTTAGGTCACCTGAGAAATGAAGAGGTGAAAATGATTTACAGCTTGCAGTTAAATTACACGTGGAAAAAAAAATGTATCTCTTGCAAGTTAGAGATTTTCTTTTAATATTAGATAGTATATTCTAAAAGCCACCATTATCTGATGTAGTGAAATTTGACCTTCATCAGTTGGAAAGTATGGGGAACGGAGATGGTATTCAAGCTGAGGTTTTTTTTTTTTTTCCTTTTAAACTAAAATCTATAAGACGAAGCAGAGTTAAACATCAGTGTATGAAAAGCAATTCTGTAAGCGGGGAAATGGAATTGACAGCTGTGGTTATCATTTAACATTAACAATCCTTTTTTACTTTGAAAGAAAATAAGTGTTCTTGGAATATCAAATATATATATTTTTTAATACTTGTGGTGGCACACACTTACACATACATGCTACCCACAAGTTCACACACACTCATGCATCTCACACATGAATACACGGCATGGATACACCTCGGCACAAGAGCATGCACACATGTTCGTACGTAAGGTATATCAATGTGGGTGTTTCAGGCAAGGCCACAAAGGCCATGGCCAGGGGCGTAACTAGAAATCACCGGCCCCCTGCAAAAATTTGGATGGGCCTTCCCGGGTGCTCACTCAGGGCCATTTTGGGGGGCAGGAGGAGTCACAGCATGAGGGGAGAGCATTGGCCACCTACATTGGCACGGAAGGGGGACACTCACTTTCCTCACCTCGGGCTCTCATCTCAGCGCTCCCCCTCCAGCATCAATCACAGTGGCAGCAGCGGCAGGCAGCGACAAATACCTCCATCCACAGTGGAGGTCCGATCTCTAAGTGCCACACGCTGCTTCCTGTTTAAACATGGCTTGCAGCCCCTATTGTTACGCCCCTTGCCATGGCCTAGGGCACCAGGAAGTAAGTGTCTGGGACTCAGGGGATGAATGGGCAGCAAACAGGTGCTGCGTATTGTCTGTGACCTCAGTTGTCACTCACCATCACCACCAGCCGCTCTTCTAGTCTAACTCCCCCTCCACCCAGCTTCAGCCTATCAGAGATCATATCTGGCTCAGTAATGGATGGCGAGTCAGAAAATGACAGGGCACAGAGAGGGTGAATAAAAACTTGGATTGGAGCTGCAGGAGGGCAGGAGCGAGACAAGGAGGTATGCATATTGTGTGTGCTATGTAATTCAAAAATTGCACGACCACGGTCTTCAGGTGCTCATTGATGATGCAATTTTACAGAACAATCAACGTTCTGATCTATTCATTGTGATTGAGAGGAAACAATCAGAAATCATCGAATTTGCCCATAAAAAGAATAAAAATAACAATTCCGATCATTTCAGATGGAATCGATCCACAAAGCAGATTAAATGATTGACAAATTGATCGTTTGCATTCAATTGGCACCATCAACACTGTTCAATCCAATCAATTGAAAGAGCCCTTGATGAGTCACGTGATGAGTTGACGAAACTAGTAGGGAGGAGTCTCAGGTGGCACTGAGATACACAGGCAACACGCTGGTGGGAGAGGATAGAGGAAGTGGAGCTGTCGATGTGGTGGTCTGACAGGGAGACCGTGCGGGGGAGAGCCCGCTTGCAAAGCTCTGTGCCTCTTTTGCTATGCAGAACAATGTAAGTGCAAACCTAACCACTATGTGACCGTCGCCGGGCAGAATCCTGCCCAGTGATTGGATCACGATCGAGGACTCAGTGGCTGGCAACTGGCTAAACATAGTCCCTGCGGGGGACCAGGGGATTGTTCTGTGACGGTGCGGGCACAGGGTGGCTGCAGGGGGATGGTAGAAGCCCCAGGTAAGTGAACCTCTTTTTTTTAAGTTCACTTAAGTTTCTCCTTAAAAAAACCTAAACTGAAAATTAAACATCAAAATAAATATATGCATGTCATACTTACCTCCCGTGTAGTCTTCTTCTCAATCTCTTTCTCCTCTCCTGTGTCCTGTTTGTGCACTGTGATCAAGGGAACTCTCTGTCCTCCATTTAGAAAATGGCTATTACCCCATAACAGCTTTCTGGTCAGCACACTGTTAAACTGTAACATTTCCCACATGAGCCATAGGGAAACATGGACATTACCTGGCATATCAGTTGTCCTCTTAGCTATAACTGACAGCAACTGATATATTTCAGTTCTGACAAAATGTTGTCAGAACTGGATGGGATTATTGTCAGAAGAAAATGGTGAGAGGAGCTGATGGCAAGGTAACTATGTAATGTTCATTTGAAGTAACTGCATGTGTTTATTTTATATAATTTTACTCAGTACAGGTTCCCTTTAAGGGGCAGCTAGTGATAGTGGCTTTGGGCAGCAAAAAGTACTGCGCTTATCTGTAGATATATGGGCCCATATGCAATTAACTTTTTCTCCTGAGTTCTCCTAGATCTAGGAGATAATTTTTAATGGTCTCATTAAAATAACATTTCAACACTTTGCAACTGAAAATGTTCCAGAAGAGTCGGTGGAAAAGTACAGGACTATAACATATTTTGAATATTTTCTTGCTTGCTGGTGATTAAAATACATTTTATTTACATGTTTAAAAATATCACTTGGGAGAAAACTCTGATGAAAAAGTGAATTGCATATGCTCCAGGCTGTGAATGTACTGTGTAGTGATAATCAGCAGAAAGTTGTGCACTTTTTAAAGGACAACTGAAGTGAGCAGAACATGAAGGCTGCCATATTTATTTTCTATTAAACAATACCAGTTGCCTGGCAGCCCTGCTGATCTATTTGGCTGCAGTAGTGTCTGAATAACAACAGAAACAAGCATACAGCTAATCCAGTCAGATCTGACAATGATGCCAAAAACATCTTATCTGCTGCATGCTTGTTCAGGGTCTATGGCTAGAGTATTAGAGGCAGAGGATCAGCAGGATAGCCAGGCGATTGGTATTGTTAAAAAGGAAATATATATGGCAGCCTCCGTATCCCTGTCACTTCAGGTGTCCTTTAAAGATTATTTATCAGCACCAGCAGAATAAGCCCCATGATCCTTGCCATAGCAGGGGAATCTGGGAACAGGGTGGGCCTGGGAGCGGAAGCACGAAGGTCGGTCCTGAAGAGTGGCAAGGCAGCAGAACATTAATACCGTACCTGCTCCAGGCAGCGATACTGGTCCTCTTCACTTCTGTTCAGTTTACAAGTGCTGTGCAGCTAGCCAATGACCAGACAGATTGTAAATGTCTCCATGTTAAAGTATGGGAGGGGTGAAAACATTGCTTAAAGGGAACCAGAGGCCCCAGAAAAAAGATTCTATACATACCTGGGGCTTCCTCCAACCCCATACGCACGGATCGCTTCCACGCCGCCGTCCTCCGCTTCCTGTATCCGGCGGTACCAGGTCCCATAGTTTCGTCCAGTCGGCCAGTCGGCGGCAGCACGCGGCCAATTGTTCGCGTCGCAGGGGCTCCCGTCATACCCATACGCGTGCGGCTGCCTACTGCGCAGCCGCACGCGCAAGGATATGGAGGGAGCCCCTGCTCATGCGGACAATTGGCCGCGTCCGCCGGAAGTGACGGGACCCGGCACCGGCGGATCCAGGAAGCGGAGGACGGCGGCGTGGGAGCGATCCGTGCGTATGGGGCTGGAGGAAGCCCCAGGTATGTATAGGATCTTTTTTTCTGGGGCCTCTGGTTCCCTTTAAAGTTTACCATAAATGCAAACAACAAACTTGAAATGTCCCCCCCCCCCCCTGACCTGGCTGCTAAGGCAAACCACAGTCCATCACTAATTGCTACCGTGGAATGAGGAAGTCATGGTTAGTGTTGGGTGGGGGGGTGGCTAGGGGTTGATGGAGTGTGACTGGAGGAGCATGACATGCACCTACAGTTCAGCTATAGAGAACTCTGGCACTGTATTCGGCCCGAGGAAGTTGGCTAAGAGATCCACGAAACGCATTGCCAAGTGCATATTAAAGATCTTTGTCATTATCTCACTTTGGCTTCAATTCATCAAAGGGTGTTCGATAACAAAACCCCAGTCCTTAAAATACCGCATTCGGTATTTTACACTTCACTGTGCTAATTCATCAATATTTTCCCATGTGCGGTAGAGGTTCGTTAAGTTACCGAACTACTAGGCTTCAATTCATCAAAGGCTGTTAGATAACAGCAGAGTGGTGCAGAGCAGCTTGGAATGTCCCTGTGTTGTTACAAGCTGATAACAATAGAAGGCATCCAGACATCCCTTTACATGTAAAGGTGTTATAGTTACTGTTACTTGTACTGCCTCTGCAGCTCTGAATCTGTCCATCAGTCTTTCTTAACATTTTATTTATTTGCCACAACGTAGATGAACTTCCTGGAGACATTACAAATGCCATGCTTGGTGATTTCACCACCAGCATCTTTGCATTATCAAACAGGGCCTGAAAGGGTTACACCACCGAAGGGAATCTGGGGATATATTTTGACCCGTTCTCTCTGCTCACTGCCTGGGGTCTGAAAGCTTGTGTGGAGAAGCCTGTGTGACCTATCAGCGGCACTTGCAGGAGAACAGGGGCTGTTTCTATTGGCTGCCTGCTCCTGCTAATCATGAAAACATTCACACAGAAGGCTTTCGAAGCCTGTAACGACAGGGGAGAGCTTGAGATAAACACCGAATGTGTTAGCGAATGTGGGAACCTTGATGAATTAACATTTGTTGAGCACATGTCGGTAATTTATCTCATTGCTGTGTCATTTCAGCTTCTCATTCGGTAACAGCTTTGATGAATTAACATTTTCTAAAGTGCTCCCTTAAGTCAGCTGTTTTTAGCATTACCGAATGCGGTAATGCTTGATGAATTGAAGCCAATGTCATCATTGACGTAAGCCACCTCACCCCTTCTATTATAACGGTTTTTAACACAGTTTTATCATCATCTGGGCGCCTCTTATCCCCCTTTGTATTCTGCAATTAGGGCCTGTTTCCACCGCAGAGTTTCCCTGGAGGCAAACTCTGCCACAGGAAGTAATAGCGCCGCCAGCCGAATCGCTTGTGCTAGCAATTCAGCCGGCTTTTCCATCCGAAGTTGTGTGGGAGGCTGCGAATCCCATAGCCGTGCATGGCACGGCTGATGGGATTCGTCTGCGTACCCGCAGGCCCGAAACTACCAATGCGCGTCTCGCTGATGCATGTGGCACAAGTGGGTACGGGCCCTCAGAGATCCTGCTTTAAGAATTTTGTTATGGCTTGAAGCACCCTGGCTGGAGGCATTTACAACAGGCTAGGTGGGAAAGTTCTGTTGTTACTTGCCTCCTTGTCATCATGGTGTTCCAACGGCTAAAGGAGAAGGCCATATAGGGGCTCTGAGCCAATTCACTCTTACCTTGAGGCCCTGTTTCATTGACCTGAAGAAGTTAGTGGATGCCCATAAAATGTGTTGTCCTGTGTTTTTGAGTAAATTAGTTTTGTATGTTATATTAACAAGTTCCAGATCCTTGGTACGTATATATATGCCACTGTGTACTTCACTTGCAGATCAGAGGCGTTTATATACGCACTGTTTACTTACCGCCGCCAATCGCGATCCCTGTGCTGTTTCCGTTCTCACTCATTGCACCCACGTCCTTCTGTGATCAGGGTATGGGAAACCGAGCCCCGCCTGTAATGACTGAGAGCTTGTGCCAGTGAGACGCAATTCTCATTGAAAACCAAAAGCAAACTATTACACACACACTAGTTCGCACAAGCAGAAATTTGGGCGCCCACCAAACCAAAATGTTTTATTTTGAAAATCATCTTTTTGAAATTATCGTTTTCAAAGTTTGAAATTAAGTGTTTTTGAAATGTATCATTTTTGAAATGTATTGTTTTAGTTTTAGTATTTATCGTTTTTTGCATGTACGTTATTTGCGGCGGGAATAGGGACATGGGGAGGGGTGGTTAAGGTTAGGCATCAGCAAAGGGGGTTGTAAGGTGAGGCGTCAGGAAAGGGGGTTTTAGGGTTAGGTTTCAGGAAAGGGGGGGTGGTCTTTAGGGTTAGGCATCAGGAAGGTTCCGGTTAGACATCAGGTAGGGTTTTTTTAAGATTCGGCATTGGGAGGGGGGGTTAGGGTTAGGCATCAGGAAGGGGGGCTTTAGGGTTAGGCATCAGGAAGGGGGGTTTTAGGGTTAGGCATCGGAGGAGGGAGGGTTCTGTGTGAGAGTAGGGTTAGGTTTAGCAGTAGTGAAATGTGGGTAGTGTTTTACTATTGTCATTACCACTGTAAATATTTTTTCTTTTTTGTAATGGATAGCGGAGATACGGCCGCAACAGCAAGCGGCATGACGGCTGTCTCCGTGTCGCAGCCGGCGATCTCCACCGCGCAGTTACACGCTGGTGCTTTGCCTGGTCCTTCTATTGCTCATAGACTAAGGGCTACGCGCGCGCGGCCAGGCGACAGGACCTTTATGCAACTAGAAGGGGAGTCAGCTGATCAGGTGATCAGCTGACTCCAGCTATGCTACGGATTGGCTGAGTGACTGGGGCGGCGCTGTGGAGCGCTTGCAGTATATATAGGACAGGTCATTCAGTTGCTCCGCGTCTGTTGTTGCAAATGCTACGTGTTAGCACTCAGACCTAGTCAGATCCCAAAGTGTGCTAGAACCAGCAGGAGCTGGGGATCAAAACTTAGCCAGATTCTGTTGATAGCTTAAAGTACTAATTGAAATGTATTATTTGTTATGACCTTCTGCTAGCTTGACTACTCTTCTGTTTACTGATCTTGTACCTTTGCCTATCTGATATAGTTGCCGACTCTGCCTGAAACACTACCCTGATCTAGCTTTCTGTCTCTGTACCGTATCTGTCCGCTCGTTGCCAAATCTGCTTGTCTGACTCTCTTGTCCTCACCAGTGAGCCTAGTCACTGGTGAGGGATCCTCTGCTAGCATCACCTGCTTCACAGGTGAACACTAGCTGCAGTACTCTATGAATCACCTGCCCCTCAGGTGGTCAGTAGCTGCAGTACAACCTGAATCACCTGCTCCTCAGGAGATTACTAGCTGCAGTACTATCTGAATCACTTGCTCCTCAGGTGGTCAGTAGCTGCAGTACAGTCTGAATCACCTGCTCCTCAGGTGGTCAGTAGCTGCAGTACAGTCTGAATCACCTGCTCCTCAGGTGGTCAGTTGCTGCAGTATAGTCTTTATCAACTGCTTCTCAGGTCAATAGTCACTACAGTACTATCCACTCTACCTGCCCCTCAGGTGATAGTGACTACACTACTACACTACTACAGTCTGAATCACCCGCTCCTCGGGTGATCAGTACGCTTGTTGTAACATAGTTCTACCCGCTCCTAGCTATCTCACTATTGTCTGTATCTCCAGCTTGCTGGGGTTTGTATTCCTGTGTTATATAGAGAGATTCTTCTCTCCCAGCTCCTCTGGGAAAGCGAGTATCTCTATCATTACTGTTGCACCAAACACCTACCCTTACATTGGTTGTCCTGTTTCTGGCTATACCAGTATTATTGGTGATTCTGCAGATCACACATAATCAGGTATAGCATCTGTATTGTTGGTGATACTGCAGATCACCAATAATCAGAGTATCTGTTCTCGCTGACACCAATCGTTACATTTTTCATTTGGTGCCTGATTTACAACTGTATTTATCGTTTAGACTTATATCAGCTTCACCCCGCCCCCATCTTACCTTGCGCCTCTATTTCATGCACATGGAGACCGCATCATCAGAGCTCTCCAAGATCATAACCTGAAGTTCTGAAGGTCTGCATTGGGAAAGTGGCTGGTGAAACAGCTCTTAGCCAATTATGTGGCTTCAGCTCACCGCACTTAGATCCACTTAGCATCACATAGTCCAGGAACTGTTACATCAATAAACTGGAAAATATTTGTCTTCCCCCGTAACTTGGCCCTAATCCTTAAAATGATAATTATTGCTATTACTATACTATTAAGACTGCTATTGCCATTATTATTATTATTATTATTTTTTATGAAATTTCGGCTGCGGGGGTTAAACCTTCCATCTCTCCTGTAATGCCCAATGGCTGCCTTTGCCTTCACATTTTATGATTTTGGATAATGAAGCATACATCATGTGTGCTGTTTGCACTGGATGTGTCAGCACATGATGTATCTTGTTTTTCACACACAATTGACCTCATTTTGAATAGCTTTCTACAAAATTACCAGCCATAGACAAGACGGGGGGACTAAATTGAAACTCTGCAGTGGTTGGAGACCTTCTGAAGGCAACTGAGAGAAAGAAAACGCACAACGGTGACAGAGAAATGTGCTCCTTCCTCTCATCAATTACCGGAGCAATATGTTGTGCAGAGTCGTTTGGAGAAAACATCATGAACTCCATGAGACTCTGACTAAGTTGTCTCCAATAAGTTGGATGTATTGACCATAGAGCCTGTGATATTTTTATGGTCTGCTCTTCTATAGCCATTTAAATCAACGTGTGAAGCCAGAGTACGGCGATTATGGGAGATGGTTCAGTACATGCAGGAAGAGAATTGCATTTCATTCCAATCAGGACGGAAGGGGGCCGGAGTTGTCTGGAAAGTGGACCTCTCTCAATGTAATGTCTTTCAGTCCTCCTGAGATGATGAACCTCCCTAGCAGTATTCCCGAGTGTAGCTTTGGGTTAATTAAACAAGCCAAAGCAGTAAAACTAAGTCACAATAAAAGAAATCGGCAGGTGAGGCCATATGCAGAGAGAGCAGTGGAGGGTTGTACAACTGACCTCAGGAGTCAGCCACACGCATCCTGTATTCATCCTCTCCTCCTAGGAGCTCTGCCTCTATGTGTCACATAATGTGTCAAATAGTGCTTCCTCCATAGACATGCAGCACAGCAGGAGAGGATAAAGGTCCATACACACGCCGGACTGGAGGCAACGACGGGTCCGTCGTCAACTCCCGCTGGGTGGGCGTTCCAACGACAGTCCGGCGTGTGTACGCACTGTCGGCGGACTGATACGGCTGTTTCTGAGCGATCCGCCGGGCGGATCGCTCAGAGACGGCCGTATCAGTCTGCAGACAGACTGTACACACGCCGGACTGTCGCTGGAACGCCCACCCAGCGGGAGGTGACGACGGACCCGTTGTTGCCTCCAGTCCAGCGTGTGTACGGACCTTTTAGATAGGTTGCATGTGTCTGATGGATCCTGGAGAGATGAGTTCTTCTTAACTCCACCACACACTCTGCATTAGGATTGGGATACCCACTCTGGCTACCTATATTGGAGGGACTCTCTCCAGATACCTATTCTCAGGAGACCACACTTTGGCTACCTATACTGGGGAGGGAGCTCTCTTTGGCTACTTAAACTGAGGAGGGAACACTTTGGCTACCTATAATTGAGTGGGAGATCTCTCTGGCTATCTATACTGGGGACACTCTCTGGCTACCTGTACTGGGGGGAATCAACTTTTGGCTACCTACCTATACTGGAGTGGGAGCTCTCTCTGGCTACCTATACTATGTGGCACTATCAGGATACCTATACTGCAGTAGGGGCACTCTCTTGCTACCTAAAATGGGGTGGGGCACTCTATGGCTAGCTTTACCGTCACCACGCTCTGGCTACCTACACTAGGGAGCAGTGACGAGCACAAATTTCACATAGACATCATTTCACATCAAAATGTTCATTTACAGTAATGCAAAATTTTGGGAAAATGCAATTGGCTGATTTTGATCATCACTATTGGAGAGGGAGCTCTCTCTGGCTACCTATACGGGAAGGGGGGGGGGGGGCACACTCTGGCAGCCTATACTGGGTTGGGGGAGCACACTTTGGCTACCTCTCTCTGGCTACCTACCTATGGGGGGGGGGGGGCACTCACTGGCTAACTATACTGGAGAGGGCTGAGCTTTATGGCTACCTATACTGGGGGGACCTCTCTGACTACCTATACTAGTGGTCTGATTTTCTATTTTTAAATGTAGAGTGGAAAACAATGTACCCTTTTACATTTAAAACAACACAAACATTTAAAAATTACAAATTACATAAAAAAAAAATGACATGACATGTGACACGGGACAGCCAGTTAGATGGTGGAGACCTGGCTTATCCTTAGTTTTCTTGAACTTGGGATTTCATTTCTTCCATGTAACACTCAGGGTCTGTGCAGGTATTGAGCATCTGCAGAGCTCCTAATGAGCCGCCTCTGTTCTCACTTGCCATCTCGCTGTGGGCTAATGGCAGGAATAACAGCTGGAACCTAGCAAGATGAGCTAGGAGCCAATAAACTGGCTTCTAGGCTCCTGCCTCCTGTGTACATTGATCATGGTACAAAGGGAGCAATGTCTGCGTGCTGCTTATGTCTGCACTCAGTGAGACAGGCAAGATCTGCAGCAAACAGTCTTCCAACAATCGCTGTAAATTCCTGTTTTATTTTACCTGCCTCTTTCTATTTTGATCCCTTTCTTTCCAATATCTGAAACACACACACACACACACACACACACACACACACACACACACACACACACACACATATCACATATACACACACACATATCACATATACACACACACACACACACACACACACACACACATACAAACACACACACACACATATACGTACAAACACACACACTCACACATACATACAAACACACACACACACACACTAACAAACAAACAAACTCACACACATACACACACACAAACACACACATACAAACACACATACATACAAACAAGCACACACAACATACAACAAGCACACACACACACACACACAAAACACACACACATATACAAGAAACACACACACATACATACACACCACACACACACACACACGCACACACTACACACACACACTACACACACACACACACACACACTACACACACACACTACACACACACACACACACACACGAACACACACACACACACACATACAAACACAAACACACACAAACAAACAAACACACACACACACACATACAAACACACACACACACACACACACACACACACACACACACACACACACACACACACACACACACACACACACACACACACACACATACAAACACACATACATACAAACAAGCACACACACACACACAACATACAACAAGCACACACACACACACACACACACAAAGCACACACATACACACTATACACACACGTACACACACACACATTTATTATGAAGCCAGAGTCATGCTACATCTCCCCTTTGGGACTGCTTACCATACTCATTCAGCAAAGCTCCCTAGAGATTAGTGATGAGCACAAGTTTCACATAGATGTCATTTTGCAACAAAATTCGTAATTACTATGCAAAATCGTAATGGGAGATTTCAGGGAAACCTAATTTTGTCTGCAATTGTTCGTAATTTTCACATAATTTCCGCATCATTTTCACATAATTTCGTGCCGACTATATCGGTTGATAGCAAAGCTCCCAAGCACCAAAATCGCTACATATGCTACACATGTCTCTGTAGTAATTGCTGCAGAGCTATTTAGCAAAATTGCTTCTCTGAGCTATTTGACCTACTGGGCTGAATACAGTCCTGTTTTCTGAAGCACTTAAACAGGCAAGAAACAGTGAGAGACAGATTAAAATAAGGTTTTTCCTACAGGAAAGTTGAAGCTGAAGTCATTATTTTTGTTTTTTTTATAGCTTAAAAGACAGGGGGCCATATGCAATTACCTTTTTCTCCTTCGTTTTCTCCTAGGAGATTATTTTTCACCTTTAATTTTGAATAACTTTTCAGCACTGGAAATGGAAAATGTACCAAAAATAAGGTGAAAAAGTACAATAAAAAATATTTGAATATTTGAATTTGATGTTTGCTTGCTGTTATTTTAAAACATGCCACCAGGACAAAATACGGTCACACGGCTGTCCCCAGTACAGCGCTGCCTTAGATCGCAGCGCTGTACGGGCAATAAGATGGCGGTTTCGCCATCTAACAGTCTCCGAGCGGCGATTGCTGCTGGGAGACTAAAGGCGGAGCGGAGTTCCGCCTACCAAGCAGGAGATGCACGCACAGCCTGCGCACGATCTTCTGCAAACTGAAGTCCCAGGACTTTACGCCGATCGTTAGGCGGTCCTGAGGCTGCCGCCACGCCCATCGGCGTGACGCGGATGGAAAGCAGTTAAGTAAGGTGTTTTTGGAGCAACTATCATTGTATGGTGATTGGGGGATGGGGGTGAGTGAGTGAGGGTTAAGAAACTTTTTGCTCAGAGTATGACACAATGCAATGCTAATCAGAGAGGTTACAACTTTTCATATTTCTTCTTGAAATTTTGTGAGTCCCGTGAATCCTTCTGAGCAAATTTTTAATAAAGCATCAATGTTCATTTGGATGCCTGATGACTTACACTGCTCCCGGTAATCACACCGGTATATCAATTTTAATAATACAGTCCCTACATCACAGCGGCGGATGATGTTTTCTTAATGACGGCGTCAGACAGTTCCGACAGCGGTGAAAATATCGGTGGGGTATGCGGCGCCAGCTTATGGAGCGCAGCGACGATCCCTTAACAAGGTGTGTTTCCATTCTAAACAAGCTTATCTGATCGGGGCAGGGAAGTCAAATGGATTCCAATAATACTCATCCATCTCCGAACAGCAGTTTGTTGTCATCAGCTGACATTATAAAAAAGGAAAGAATTGAAAAAAAAAACATATCTAGCTGCACAATAAGTCCCCCAGCCAGTGCTGCGAGAATGACTAGGAAGTGTAGATAAATGTAGCACAATGCATATTATAATGATGGACAACTATGTGTGCCTGGCTTTCACCCAACAGGCAAGCCTTGGACGCTGGCCACGGATTGCTATAATTGGCCGCTTGAAAGACTGCCAGGAATCAGCCATAGTTAGGGATGCTGTATAGAGACTGAAGAGGCGAAAAAGGGGCTTAGGCACTTATTTTTAACTGCTTGCTGTAATCCGGATGATACCGCAAGCGATCTAGATGATGACGAGGACGGACTTAGGCTTCTGTGGTGGAGGAGAAAGTCCTTTCTGAATTCATCAGCGGGGCTTGTGCTCCTGATTGCAATGTGAGCAGCTATTCTGGGCAAAAGTAGAAAAGAAGAGAAAGACAATGCGCCGTCTTAGAGCAAAAACCAAATCCAAACTCAGAAACGCCCGTACAGAAGTTAAAAAATGCTGAGTTAGAACTGTACTTGTAGCTATAGAATATTTTTTTTAATAAGTTAAAATAATGGCAGAATCAAGAAAGACGTGAGATGGTCAAAGAGATGCTAAGGAGGAACTTAACTGGTAGCTGTGAGTGTGGTGGTGGTGGTGGTGGGGGGGGGCTCACTATATTGCAAAGTAAAAAGTTAAAGTGGTATAAAACGCAGCATTTCCTTTTTGTTCTAAAAGATTATTTACAGCATAAAATCTACTACCACAAAAAAATTGAAGCAGAACAGCGTTCAAGCAGTTAAACACAGCACTTGGCTCTTCAGTGGAAAGCTCATTGCTTCAGTGAAAAGCTTCTGGCTACATCCAAGGAGGTGATAATGTTATCTTTTGTTTACATTCCTTTTTCAGGTACATTAACCACTTAAGCCCGAAGGGTTGTTTATTTTTTGCATCTGAGCAACTTTCACCTCCCATTCATTTGCCAATAACTTTATCACTACTCATCACAATGAATTGGTCTATAGCTTGTTTTTTCCGCTACCAATTAGGCTTTCTTTGGGTGATACATTTTGCTAATAATTAATTTATTCTAAATCCATTTTAACAGGAATATTAATAAAGAAATAATTATTTCTCAGCTTTTAGCCATTATAGTTTGAAATTAATACATGCTACCATAATTAAAACCCATGTATTTTATTTGCCCATTTGTCTCGCTTATTACACCATTTAAATAATGTCCCTATCACAATGTATGGCGCCGATATTTTATTTGGAAATAAAGGTGCATTTTTTTTCAATTTGCATCCATCACTATTTACAAGCCTGTAATTTAAAAACAATATATTGATATACTCCTTTGACATGCATATTTAAAAAGTTCAGACCCTTAGGTAACTATTTAGGTTTTATTTATTTTTTTATTATTGTAATTTTTTTTAATAAAAAAATGTATTTGGGTATTTTTTGATGTGGGAGGTAAACAGCTAATTTTAAATGTTAAAAAATGTATTTATTTAATAAAAAGTGGATGTGGCTGTAGTTTTATTATTTGACCACAAGATGGCCTCAGTCAAAAAGTCCTGGGAGCGATTGATCTCGCTCCCAGGAAGAAGAATGCAGACAGGGAACTTTTTGAACTCAGAAAAACTGCAGCGTCTGATGAGACGCTGTCGGCTTTTCTGCGGGGGGCTTTGTTCATTGATCGCTGGGCTAACGGCTGGCGGCAGGAGCGCGCACGGGAGCCCCCGCGGGAGCGTGCACGGCCCGCAGGAGTGCACGCAGCCCAACTGGACGAGAATGTTCGTCCAGTTGGGCTTAAGTGGTTAAGTAAACATTATCAACCTGCTGAAACTGAACAATACTGAGCTGAGTCACAGAAAGAGCTCAAATGTGATCTCAGAGCAGATAAACTTTACTGCGGGAATTTGTAAGTAGGCACTATACTGCACAAAAGCAAATATGTGGCTTGGCACGCAATGGTGATGGCTGCTTAATCCAGGAGCTCCCGCTTACCCTCCTCTAAAGCTACCCTTTCCACGCTATCCAACTGATCCAGAATGAGTGTTTGCTCTACTAGAAAGCAGCAAGGAACTCTGACCGACCCAGGAACCACTCCTGCGCACACCGGTAAAACGGTACCAGAGATCTTCCGAACACACAAACAGACTCAGCAGGCCGCAAAGATAGCGCCGGCGCAGGGGCAAATCCAGGATTTCCAGGGGGGGGGTTCCTGATAGCGGCGTGTGGGCGTGGCCAAAACATGGTGTGGGTGGAGCCAAATACGAGCAGTTTCTAAGCTAAATTGCACTCCCCCCAGTATAGATTAGATAGGTATATGTCCCCCAGTATAGGTTAGATAGGTATATGCCCCCAGTATAGGTTAGATAGGTATATGCCCCCAGTATAGGTTAGATAGGTATATGCCCCAGTATAGGTTAGATAGGTCTATGCCCCCAGTATAGCTTAGATAGGTCTATGTCCCCAGTATACATTAGATAGGTCTATGTCCCCAGTATACATTAGATAGGTCTATGTCCCCAGTATACATTAGATAGGTCTATGTCCCCAGTATACATTAGATAGGTCTATGTCCCCAGTATACATTAGATAGGTCTATGTCCCCAGTATACATTAGATAGGTCTATGTCCCCAGTATACATTAGATAGGTCTATGTCCCCAGTATAGATCAGATAGGTCTATGTCCCCAGTATAGATCAGATAGGTCTATGTCCCCAGTATAGATCAGATAGGTCTATGTCCCCAGTATAGATCAGATAGGTCTATGTCCCCAGTATAGATCAGATAGGTCTATGTCCCCAGTATAGATCAGATAGGTCTATGTCCCCAGTATAGATCAGATAGTCTATGTCCCCAGTATAGATCAGATAGGTCTATGTCCCCAGTATAGATCAGATAGGTCTATGTCCCCAGTATAGATTAGATAGGTCTATGTCCCCAGTATAGATCAGATAGGTATATGTCCCCCAGTATAGCTTAGATAGGAATATGGCCCCAGTATAGGTTAGATAGGTATATGCCCCCAGTATAGCTTAGATAGGTATATGCCCCAGTATAGTTTAGATAGGTATATGCCCCAGTATAGCTTAGATAGGTATATGCCCCAGTATAGCTTAGATAGGTATATGTCCCCAGGTCTCCTATGTTAGAGGCAGAGTCCTCAACCAGTACTCTATCCAGCCACTGTATAGAGCTTCCTCTCCCCCCCCCCCCCCCCCCCAGATACTGGGATAATGACTTGCTGAATGTGTGATAAAATGCTAAAAGCTTTAAGCCTGAAGGATCAGAGACAGGGTCAGTAAGCATAAGGGAATGTATGTACAGTATGTGTATATGACATACATACATTCTGTGATTCTATTCCTGACTGTCTGACCCCTGTCCCTGCAGGCTTCTTCCAGCATTTAGCATTTTATCACACAAGTACAAGTACAGTATGTTAGGGACCATGAGACCCTCTAAGCTACAGTAATTCCACCCCCCCCCCAGTAATCTCCCCCCCACCCAACAACAGTAATGCTCCCAGTAACAGTAATCCCCTAACTTCCCCCCCCCCCCCCCCCAGTAACACTCCTGCCCCCACCATAAACACAAAGTGAGTCAGTGCAAATATCTTAACTCCTTACCAGCAGTGAAGGAGTTAATGAAGAAAGCTGAGCTGAAGAGAGGTGAATGAATCTCCGGGGGAGGAAACGACACAACAGAGCGGCTCACACTAAGGAATGCCTGGCATGTGAGCAGAGTGTCTGTCCCGTTCTGGCTGGCTGCTTCATATGCTGCTGTATTCAAGCCACCCGCGCTAGCCAGGCAGCATGTGACAGCTACTCCATGCTAGGGCAATGAGAGAAGAGGCAGCATGTGTATAGGGGGGCGGAACAGGAAAGAGAGAGACACTCGGGGAGACATGGGAGTCGGCTCTCCACCAATCAGGCACCTGTATATTCGTGCCAGTCCGATCATCAGCACTCAGCGTGATCTATTCCAGCCAGGCCTGACTCAGACTTCCCGGGGCTCCTGTGACCTCATCCCTGCTGCATGTAAGCTGCGTGCAGCATGTAATGACGTGCGCTCGCTGACACCAGACTCTCAGGCAGAGAGAGGAGATAACAAAACAATGCCCCCACCAAGCTACGCCCCTGGCTCGGGGGAGGGTTCCAGACACTCGGAACCACCCCTTCCGTGCGCTAGTGCCGGCCGGAGGAAACACTGCATCGCAGCCGTCTTCCCCAGAGTCCACCGCAAGCGTAAGTAGCAAGAAATCAGACCAGCTATACAGATCCCTCACCCTGGCAGACATGCACGCCATGGCAGAGGATATCAAACGCACTTTCCAAGATGCTATAGCAGACATGCGAACTGACATGGCGGGCTTCAGTAACAGACTCCTGGTGGTAGAGTCAGAGGGCAAGCGAAGAGATACTCGCATAGAGAAGCTACAGCGATCCTCTGATCAACATGACACTAGGCTTGCCGAACATGCCAGACAATTAGAGGACCTTGACAATAGGGGAAGACGCTGCAACATTAGGGTCAAGGGAGTACCCGAATCTGTGGGATCAGACCAGATCCCACAGGCCCTGGCGGCCATATTTAGCAACCTCCTGCAACGTTCAGAAGATGCACAAATCACATTTGTAAGAGCACACAGAGCTCTCAGACCACGAGGAGGGGATTATGAACTTCCAAGAGACATTATCTGCTGCTTAGAATCTTTTCAAACAAAAGAAAACATTATGCGGGCTGCTAGAACCCAGGACGAGATCCTATTCAATGAAACCCCAGTGCAGCTATTTCAAGACTTATCATTGATTACCCTCAAAAAACGCAGAATCTTGAAGCCTCTTCTAAAAGCTATCAAGGAAAAAGGGCTCTCCTACAGATGGCGTTTCCCATTCGCTTTAACAGTGCTCTGCAATGACAAACTAATTGATTTACGGTCCCCAGCAGGCCTTTCTGATTTCTGTGACGACACAGGCATAGATCGCATTGATATTCCGAACTGGGAAAATACTCCACTGTTCCCCCGCCCGGACACAGCTCCTAACAAGGGGGCACGACGAAGCCAGGGTACCATTAACCGCATCAGACACAGATCTACCAGCAGTAATGGAGACGAAGGGAACAAAAGACCCGTCCTAGAGCTTCCAGATCAAGAATCTTCGGGTGAAGACTGAGACAGTCTGCAAACCTCCTGCAGGTGTAATATTTGACCTCCCTCATATCTCCTGCCCACGGAGGCTTTCTTCTTCTTTTTCCAATATTGTAAGGGTGCCGTAGGAGCGGAACTATATTCCCTACCTCATGGAAATGCAGAACTCACCCTACACAAACGATGCTCAGCTTTTTCACGACAAAGCTACTTCCACAGAGCAACCACACTATCTCCATCTGCTATCAGATCCAAGTTATCTTTATTACGATATGTTTTAGTTCACTGTTATAAAGAAGGGATTATCTGTTAATATTTCCAAGTTACCCGCAAAGTACTGCATATATGCTTAGATATAACCCCTTTATTTGATCTTTAATAATCTTTAAGAATAGAATGTCATATTATATGAGGTTAACCTCCCTCGACCTGCCATTGATAATCTACAAGATTAGAGGGAATAGGATGTGCACCTAAAGATGTTTGGGGAAAAATTAGATTAGAAAAGGCTGATGAGCTATTGTGGTTCCTTTAAGTGTTACAGGCTTTATGTGACCTGATGTCCGGGTGTGCTCCCTCCTGGGGTGATGGCTCAACTTAGACAGCTATCATATCATAACCCTTGGGTTGCTCGCTCCTGAGGGGCGCACATGAGGACACTGTATTAAAATGTAAGTGGTTACACTGCATGCTGGTCACCTATATTCCATGGTTCTGCTTTCTATAAATATATTATACAGTAAGGATCAGTTGGTTTAGTTTTACCTGCTAGTTTCAAAGCGGAGGTTGCGGCTTCCCATACATATTTTTGCCTTAACCAAAACTCTATATCTGTCTGACTGTATTGCACAGTCGTATCCAGTCATTACAGATATTGTGTGTCTTCTACACCCCCCCACAGTGTGTGTGTTATTTATATATACACTGACCAACCTTCCCTGTACTAAAGTAAGTGTTGATCAATTACATCACACTTACGCTGGGAGTATTCTTTTTTTCCTTTTCTGAGCAGATCTAAACAAACTGTACAAACCTTAGCTTGGTCACACCGACAGTATAGTCCTCCTGATGCAGCGCAGGACTCTTCAACTCTGGGTATCTTTCACTTTTTTCTTGCTCTATTCTCAAATACTCTTTCCTTTACTGTGAGGAAACGCGGAAAAGCCGCCGCAAGTACTCAGAGTGAGGCGGCTGTTTCCGCGTCCAACATGGCGACACAACGCGGAGAAACCGCCGCATGCCGCATGGGCAGAGCGGTGGAGTCCGCATTGGATGCGGCAGATTGCACGCATGACAATGTTAATGACAGTGTGGTTGGACGCGGGGAGGCCGCCGCTTGCTTGGAGAGCAGCGCGGCGGGTCAGCCGCCCGAGTCAGCAGATACATTGCAAATCATGTCTGGTGTGGCTGGGACTGATAGTCCACACAGGTTCAGAAGGACGCGCGCGCGCTGAGAGGCAGAGCTTATATGACAGCCAGAGGAGAGTCAGCTGACCAAGCTGGTCAGCTGACATTTTCACCAGTTCTCATTGGTCCAGCACTTAGGGGTGGCGCTGGAGAGCGCTATAGTATATATACTGGGTGCTGGTCATTTCTCTGGTGTCTGGCGTTGCGATCACTACGTGGTAGCACTCAGACCTTGTCAGTATCTATGTTCTAGATCACTTTCCAAAGGTGTTGATGATAACGGAGCTCACACCTTAGCTTAGGAATATTGTATTGTATTATTTGTTATGACCTTCTGCCTGCCTGACCATTCCTCTGATCTCTGATTCTGTATCTTGCTATTCTGATATCCTGTTGCCAAACTCTGCCCGTTCCTGGACTCTGTATCTGCCTCCTGATTCTGTACTTTGCTATTCTGATACTCCGTTGCCAAACTCTGCCTGTCCATTGGATTCCGTATCTGTCTCCTGAATCTGTACCTTATCTGTCTGTGTGTTAACGACCTGGCTTGCCCGACCTCGAGAACTGGCCTTACTGTTAGAGGCAGTTCCCAGACCTGTTAGTGACACCCTCACTGGTGTCACTCACTCTCTGTCCTTCTTACTCTCAGCCTAGCTCCTCCCCCGGGAGAGTCTAGGCTAACGGAAGGAACGTACTTCTGTGCAGTATTCCTTACTGCTTCTGTACCTACTTCTGAGGTGCAGTCCTCAAAGTATTACTGTCGCACCTAACACTCTCTCTTGTCTCAGGTGTCCAGAGGTTAGTAATATATATCTGATTATCGGTGATACTGCAGATCATCAATAATCGGGTATATATCTGCATTCTCGGTGATACTGCAGATCACCGGTAATCAAACCCTCTCTGTGTTACACCGATCGTTACAGAACGCCAGACAAAAATACAAATGGACTCACACTCTGACCGTCTGGGCGCACTTGCCACTTCGGTGGACAACATCAACCAAGTGCTGGGTAGTCACAAGACTATGATTGACGCCTTGTCTGGTTCTTTACAAACCCTCCAGACGGCAGTGAATGGGGTGTGATCCCCTCCTAGCTCTGACATACGTTTGCCTGTACCTGAGAAATTTTCTGGTCACAGATCTGACTTCCGAAATTTTAGAAGTAGAGTGTTATCTTACTTTGAGTAGAGACCCCGATCTTCTGGAACTGTGGCCCAAAGGGTCACATTTATTAAGACTTTGTTATCAGGCGAATCTCAGACATGGGCGTATAGTTTGCCCACCGAAGATCTAGCCCTGACCTCAGTGGATGAATTTCTTAAAGCTATGGCAGTAATTTACGACGACCCAGACCTTGCTTCAACTTCTGAGCGAAAGCTCAAGCTTTTGCGTCAAGGCAAGGGTCCGGTCGAGGATTATGCAGCAGAATTTAGGAGGTGGTCAGTTTCAGCCAGGTGGGACACCTATGCCCTCTTGGATTGTTTCCTATCGGGGTTGTCAGATGAGGTCTCTGATCTGATGTTAAGTCAGCCTGAACCTAAAACAGTCGATGAGGCCATTTCATCGGCCATTCGAGTCGACCGCAGGCTGCGCTATCAGAGGCTGACCCGGGGTAGTAACCGTGTAAGAATGGTGTCCTACGCTGCGCCTCCAGTAACTCCACCTCCTCCCGTCTCGCCTCCACCCGAACCAATGCAAATTGGTCGTTCGAAACTATCCCAAGTGGAGCGGAGACGTAGGATGTCTGAGCAGCTGTGTCTTTACTGCGCAGAGGGGGTCATAGAGTACGGAATTGTCCTTACAAGTCGGGAAACGCTACCGCCTAGGAGTTGTGGGGGGTAACACCCTGGGCGTGCGACTTTTACCCCTAGAGGATAAACGGTTACTTCTTCCCTGTACTGTTACATGGGAAGATAAAACTGAGGTTTCTGAGGGCCTTTATTGATTCACGCTCTGCAGCTAATTTTATGGATTTCGAATTTGCTAAGAAATTAGGTATTCCGCTCACCCCGGTAAAACCACCCATTCAGGTTACAGCAGTAGATGATTCCCCCCTGCAAAGTAATCACCCTCTGTCTTTAATGGTACTTTTTACAAACAGGTAAAGGGCGTGGCAATGGGGGCGAGGTATGCTCCCAGTCTAGCTAATTTGTTTGTGGCCAGATGGGAGGACATTTTTATCCATGGTGCACAACATGAAAACCTCTGTCTATGGAAAAGATTTATAGATGATGTGTTTTTTATTTGGAAAGGGGATGAAGCATCATTGAAGGGATTTATTGTTTTTATTAATCTTAATACTGATAACTTGATTTTTAACTGTGAATATAGCATGGAAAAAGTAAATTTCTTGGATTTAATCATTAAGAACGAAGTGGAAAAATGTAGTACATCAACCTTTTTCAAAACGACAGACCGTAAAAGCTATATTCCGTTGGAAAGTTGCCATCACCCCAGCTGGCTTAAGGCGATACCATCTAGCCAGTTTTTAAGGGTTTTTAGAAATTGTACGCATAATGAAGATTTTTTTACTCAATCAAATGTTTTAATTGAACGATTTGTAGAAAAAGGATATGATTTTGATTGTTTAATGAAATTGCGAGATGAAATTGCCACACGGAATAGATTGGACGTGATCCAAAACCATTGCACAGGAACAAGACAGAATGTGGAAAATCAGTTCAAATGTGCTTTTATTACTGATTTTAATACACAATATAGGGACATTAAAGGCTTGTAGGGAAACATTGACCTATTTTGAGACTAGATCCTGATCTAACTGCAATTATTACTGAAAAACCACAAGTTATATTCAGGAAGGCCCCAAATCTTCATAGCCGGATTACAAGCAGTACCATATATAAGCAGCCAACTACCAGTAACACCTTTCTGGAGTTAGAAGGTTTTTTCAAGTGCAAAAGGTGTTTTGGATGTTGCACATGTACCAACCAACCAAGGAAGATCACCTCTTTTACTAGTAATTATACAGGAGAAACATTTCAGATTAAACGTTTTTACAATTGCAATAGCATGTATGTGGTATACCTTTTGGAGTGTCCATGCGGGCTCCAATATGTAGGGAAAACAGAGAGAGAGTTCAGGAGGCGACTATACGAACATGTCTATAATATTGGAAAAGCTGAAATAGACCACTCTGTCCTCAGTCATTTCAAAACTGTCCATAGCAAAGATCCTTCAGTTTTAAAATTTTGTATCATCGACCAAGTAAAAACAGACTGGAGAGGATCAAATAAAGATAGAGAATTATACAAACTTGAAACTAAGTGGATTTTTACATTAAAGACTATGCAACCAAGAGGTTTGAACATTGATTTTAATATAAACTGCTTTATAGACAATTCCTGAGTGGAATAATCTATTTATTCACAAGATGGCAGCAACCAAGGGAACTCTATGGGAGACAGCGTTATAAGTGTATTTATAGGGTGTGCAATATACTACGTAATTTATATTTGTCTTTTAGTAATATGTGTCTTTAAATGTATGTATTTATTTATTTTATTTATTTGAGTATTGCTGGGATTCGAACCCAGGACCCAGCATTGCAAGGCGGGAGCGCTGGCCACTGCGCCACCATGCTGCCTGTGCTGTTGTGTTATTTTTATGTAATTGAGTTGCTGAGCGTGGAGAGACTGGAAACTACACTTCCCAACATCCTTAGCGTCTCTTTCAGCCAATTACGCGCGAGCATGCTGGCTCATGTGACCAGCCCGACCAATCGCGTTATTGCCCCAGCTCTGTAGTGATGTCACACCATCCCAGAGCCACTTGCACCTAACCACCTGACCGGAATGAGCCTATCAGCTATGCGCATTACCGGCAAGTGGAAAACTTTCTGCTGAGAGCCTGCAATGGCCCCGATCGAGTGATTACAAGGTAATCTTTATATATTTTGCCCACAGCTCAGTCTCCAGTGTTCCCTGATGATGGCACAAGGCCGAAACCGGTAGGAACTGGAGACTGGGCAACTTATATGAGATCGTTTTTTGGATTTTAAATGTGTACTGGGTTACACTATAAGCTTTTAACTACTAAGGGTCCCTGTCAAAAGGACCCTGGAAGTAAGTCATTGTATATGTGATGTAGATTCAGCTTCTAATAAATGTTTATGTGATTCTTGGATGGAGAAGTGAACTTTCTCAATTTATTTCTGGTCATAGTCACTGTGAAAATATGCTTTTGAGCACTGTGGGGTTACTGCAGATGCCGATTTGAGTACCAAGCGCTGTGGATTTGTATGCATCCTCTGTCTCAAACACCAGAGGTGTAAGTCACTATAGGGGTGCTACATAGGGAGAAACTACAGTTTTTTGTATTACACATGACAACCTCCACAGTCATATTTGGCATGCCATGGCTGCACCTTCACTCCCCACAGATTAATTGGACGACTGGTCAACTAACAAGTTGGTCAGAGCATTGTTTTCAGCAGTGTTTAGGGAGGGTGACACTGGGCCAGACCAGGATTCATTTTGGAGGGGGTACCAGTACAATATTCCGAGTACTCTGATGTGTTTTGTCCCAAGGCTGCTGATAAGTTACCTCCACATCGCCCTTTTAAATGCCCCATTGATCTCCGATCTGGTTGCATGCCCCCTAGGGGCCATCTCTACAATTTATCTGGGCCAGAGAAAGTGGCCATGCAGGAGTACATTCGTGAAAATTTAGCCATGGGGTTCATTCGCCCTTCCCGGTCGCCTGCGGGCGCAGTTTTCTTTTTTGTTAAGAAGAAAGATGGAGGCCTACGGCCGTGTATTGATTACCGAGGTCTGAATAAGATTACAGTAAAGAATTGCTATCCATTACCTTTGATAGACGATTTATTCACGCAGGTCACGAACGCTAAGATCTTCTCGAAATTGGATTTGCGGGGGGCATACAACCTGGTGCGAATCAGAAAGGGCGATGAATGGAAGACGGCCTTTAACATGCCCGACGGGCATTATGAGTACCTAGTGATGCCCTTCGGGCTGTGTAACGCCCCGGCCGTCTTCCAAGAACTAATTAATGAGGTATTCAGAGAGGTGTTGGGCAAATTCGTCCTAGTATATCTAGATGATATACTTATTTTCTCAAACAACCTCTCTGAGCATAGGACTCATGTCAAGTTTGTGTTAGACAAACTAAGGCAGAACATGCTTTACGCTAAATTGGAGAAGTGCATCTTCGAGGTAACATCGGTCACCTTTTTGGGGTACATAATTTCCACCTCGGGCCTGTCTATGGATCCTGCCAAGGTCTCTGCTGTTCTGGAATGGCCTCAACCTGTAGGGTTGAAATCTCTTCAGAGATTTTTAGGCTTTGCTAATTACTATAGAAGGTTCATAAAGGGGTACTCCACAGTCATTGCACCCCTTACCAGTCTCACTAAAAAAGGGGCAGCTACCACCCACTGGTCTCCAGAAGCTCTGCATGCATTCTCCACTTTGAAAGATTTGTTTAGCTCTGCACCCATCCTAAGACACGTTGACACCGCCTATCCCTTTATTGTTGAGGTGGACGCCTCAGAGGTCGGAGTAGGGGCTGTGCTGTCTCAGCAGTCAGGGTTGCAGGGTAGATTGCACCCATGTGCCTATTTTTCTCATAGGTTCTCTCCGGCAGAGAGAAACTACGATATAGGCAACAGGGAGCTCCTGGCCATTAAATTGGCCTTTGAAGAATGGTGTCATTGGTTGGAAGGAGCAGAACATACGATTACAGTTTACACTGATCACAAAAATTTGGAATACATCGAGGGAGCTAAAAGATTAAGCCCCCGTCAGGCTCGATGGTCATTGTTCTTCTCGAGGTTCAGATTTATAATTATGTACACCCCGGGTAGCAAAAACATTAAGGCAGATGCCCTGTCCAGATGCTTTGAGCCGGAGACAGCACAGCCCTCTACCCCAGAGACCATTGTCCCACAGAGATTGGTGCTAGCAGCAACTGAGACTTGGAAAGACTGGACAGAGACTTTAAGTCCCTCTCAGCAGGACGTCCCGGAGGGGAAGCCCGAGGGGGTTATGTTTATACCACTACCATTCCGTCTTCAGATTTTGCAGATGTTCCACTCACACAAAAACGCAGGACACCCTGGGGCCTCCAGAACACAGAATCTTGCTGCCAGGTGTGCTTGGTGGCCGTCTCTGGCAACAGACTGCAAGGAGTATGTTAGAGAGTGTGCGGTGTGTGCGAAAAGTAAGCCCTCCCGGCTGGCACCTGTGGGAACGTTGCAGCCCTTGCCCACCCCGAGTGAGCCTTGGACCCACTTGTCCATGGATTTCGTGGGTGAGCTTCCCAGGTCTGAGGGCATGTCGGTCATTTGGGTGGTAGTCGACGGCTTCAGTAAAATGACCCATTTTGTGCCCTTGAAAGGACTCCCCTCGGCCCAGGAGTTGGCCGATTTGTACATCATCCACGGTTTCCGATTGCACGGCAAAACATAGTGTCAGATCGGGGAGTACAATTTGTCTCGAGATTTTGGAGGGCATGTTGTCACCAAATGGGCATGGAACTGTCATTTTCGTCAGGCTACCACCCACAGACCAATGGTCAGACTGAGAGAGTCAATCAATCTTTAGAACAGTTTTTGAGGTTTTACGTGGCAGAAGCGCAAAATGATTGGGTCAAGTTCTTGCCCTTCGCAGAATTTGCGCACAATAATTTGAAAAGTTCTTCCTCGGGATTTTCTCCGTTTCAGGTAGTGACTGGGAGATTGCCTAAATTCTCCCCATTGCCAGTCACCTCCACTCCGTTTCCAGCTCTGGAGACCTCGCAAAGGTCATTTAAAGACATTTGGTGGATCGTAAAAAATAATTTGGAGAAGGCGTTTCAAAGTCAAAAAGGTCAAGCTGACAAAAGACGTTCCTTAGAGTGGAAGTTCCAACCAGGAGACTTAGTCTGGGTGTCCACACGGCATTTGACCCTGAAACAGCCCTCAGCCAAGTTGGGCCCCAGGTTTGTGGGTCCGTTTTCAGTAACTAGAAAAATCAACAATGTTACTTATACCATTGATCTTCCTGCCAGCATGCGTGGCGTAAGATCTTTTCATGTGTCCCTGCTTAAGCCAGCAGTCCATGTGGGTCCCACTCCCCCTCCTCCCGTGAGGGTAGATGACCAACCTGAGTACGAAGTAGAGAAGATTTTAGACTCACGTATAGTACAGAACTCAGTACAATATCTGGTTCACTGGAAAGGGTATGGTATTGAGGAGAGAACATGGGTACCTGAGTGTCGCATGCATGCGGACAAATTAAGAAGGGAGTTCCACGCGTTGCATCCTGAGAAGCCTGGTAGGAGCTGTCCGGAGTCCACTCCTCAGGGGGGGGTACTGTGAGGAAACGCGGAAAAGCCGCCGCAAGTACTCAGAGTGAGGCGGCTGTTTCCGCGTCCAACATGGCGGCACAACGCGGAGAAACCGCCGCATGCCGCATGGGCAGAGTGGTGGAGTCCGCGTTGGATGCGGCAGATTGCGCGCATGACAATGTTAATGACAGTGTGGTTGGACGCGGGGAGGCCGCCGCTTGCTTGGAGAGCAGCGCGGCGGGTCCCGCGCCCGAGTCAGCAGATACATTGCAAAACATGTCTGGTGTGGCTGGGACTGATAGTCCACACAGGTTCAGAAGGACGCGCGCGCGCGCTGAGAGGCAGAGCTTATATGACAGAGCTTATATGACAGCCAGAGGAGACCAAGCTGGTCAGCTGACATTTTCACCAGTTCTCATTGGTCCAGCACTTAGGGGTGGCGCTGGAGAGCGCTATAGTATATATACTAGTTGCTGGTCATTTCTCTGGTGTCTGGCGTTGCGATCACTACGTGGTAGCACTCAGACCTTGTCAGTATCTGTGTTCTAGATCAGTTTCCAAAGGTGTTGATGATCATGGAGCTCACACCTTAGCTTAGGAATATTGTATTGTATTATTTGTTATGACCTTCTGCCTGCCTGACCATTCCTCTGATCTCTGATTCTGTATCTTGCTATTCTGATATCCTGTTGCCAAACTCTGCTCGTTCCTGGACTCTGTATCTGCCTCCTGATTCTGTACTTTGCTATTCTGATACTCCGTTGCCAAACTCTGCCTGTCCATTGGATTCTGTATCTGTCTCCTGAATCTGTACCTTATCTGTCTGTGTGTTAACGACCTGGCTTGCCCGACCTCGAGAACTGGCCTTACTGTTAGAGGCAGTTCCCAGACCTGTTAGTGACACCCTCACTGGTGTCACTCACTCTCTGTCCTTCCTACTCTCAGCCTAGCTCCTCCCCCGGGAGAGTCTAGGCTAACGGAAGGAACGTACTTCTGTGCAGTATTCCTTACTGCTTCTGTACCTACTTCTGAGGTGCAGTCCTCAAAGTATTACTGTCGCACCTAACACTCTCTCTTGTCTCAGGTGTCCAGAGGTTAGTAATATATATCTGATTATCGGTGATACTGCAGATCATCAATAATCGGGTATATATCTGCATTCTCGGTGATACTGCAGATCACCGGTA
The DNA here is from genome assembly GCF_040937935.1 of Hyperolius riggenbachi. Classification (NCBI taxonomy): domain Eukaryota; kingdom Metazoa; phylum Chordata; class Amphibia; order Anura; family Hyperoliidae; genus Hyperolius; species Hyperolius riggenbachi. Next base: position 403,854,422 of record NC_090650.1, read on the forward strand.
ATCAGACCCTCCCTGTGTTACACCGATCGTTACATTTACCTTCATCTCCCTCCTTTCATTTCCCATCTCGGCCTATCACCCCTTCCTCATCGCATAGGGAACTAGTCCTACCATTTCCTAAAATACAGGAAATCTACCTCTATACAAGATGCCTGACGCCACAAATACCTACCAGACCCGAGTGAAGTGGAAATTCCTCTCACTTAACGTGAATGGCCTAAACATTCCCACTAAAAGAACAAAAATGGGATTTTTCTCGTGCTGCCCTGTCACATTTAGGCCTAGGTCCTAACCTCCTAAACTGGATAAACCTGCTGTACTCCAACCCCTCAGCTAAAGTAAAGGCCAACGGCTTGCTTTCCGACAAACTTACCATCACTAATGGCATGCGGCAAGGATGTCCTCTTTCCCCCCTTCTCTATATAGTGACTCTTGAACCCATTCTTAACGCAGTTAGAGCGGATTCCTCAATTAGAGGAATACAAACGAAATCTTCTAAGCATGTAGTGGCAGCTTTCGCTGATGACTTATTATTTTTTCTTCAGGACCCCTTAACATCAATCCCTAATCTAAAGAAACAGTTTGAAATATTCGGATTCCTTTCTAACCTTAAAATCAACTTCCACAAATCAAGAACATTAAACATCTCGCTTGATGCAAAAACAGTAAACCACTGCCAGTCCACATTTGCTTTCTCCTGGTCACGAGACTCATTACACTATCTAGGCATAGACATTCCTCATAATTTAAAATAAAATTTGAAGTGTTGCGCCACTAATGATAGCTGCTAGTTCATATTAAGGTGATCCCAATTCCTCAAAGTGAAAATTATATAAAGTATCAGATAGCGCTAGTGGAGAGCCTTGTATACATTGCACTAGAAAGAGACCTGTTACTATCTTGAATGTAAAAATCTGTACAGCTTTAATAGATCTTTCAATTCATCAATAAAAATACATAAAATAAAATCATATTCTGTATGAGTACATTAACCGGTAACTCTCAAAATAGGAGCTTGATGGAGTGGTAGAGTGCTTGATCTTAGTACAGCCTCCAATTTAAATGATGTTTGAAATCAATTGATTGGCCCTTGATATGGGTATGCAGAGATAATGCTCCTTGGTATATAAACAATGAGTGGCATGTATTGGGGTTCCAATATAAGAGAATCCTGGTTTGTAGGAGCAAATGCACTATAATCCTCTTCACTAAGCTTAGCGTGCTGAGATGTCCGTAGATCAATAGCCCAGTGGATGTTGAGGAGTACTCACGGTCTTCAGATGATCAAAAGGCACGAGCCATATAGTGCGCACGAGTCCTGAGGGGGAGCCGCTCAATCTCACTGGCCCCGGCGTAGCGTACCCCTTCCGGGAGCAGGGCACACTGCCCGACCCTGCAGCGGACATCCTGCAGTCTGTCTAGACTCTCTCATTGTGCTGCCGGCCCGGGCCAGTGAGATTGAGCGGCTCCCCCTCAGGACTCGTGCGGTTTTGGTTACAGATCCACCCACTAATTGAAGAAATAACATGGGAAAAGGTTGATTTTGCACCTGCCTCGCTTCTTCTCCATGACACCCTAGGCCCAACCAAATCCTATAAAAAATCACTTGTAATCCACCTGCTGAACGCAGCAAGAGCGCTTATCCCCATTTTCTGGAAACAAACAAAAATTCCTTCAGTTAAGGACTGGACTGGAAGGGTGGAGTCAGTGGAGTCTATGGAGAGAATAATTGCCTGTGCCTCTGATAAGATGGATCGCTTCAATTACACATGGGCTCTATGGAGCGAATTTCAAGTCTCCTAAAAATATAAGCTTCTAATGGGCCAATAAAAATATGCTCTTAAACACTCATCACTTTCTTCAACTGTCCTCCTTGCCACATCTTATCTTACCTAAAAAAATCCTGCCGCCAGAACTCTTTTCTGTCTCATCTATCACCCAGAGTTGAATGAAGGCCGAAATACGGCCACTATATCATAGGTTATTTCCTCTTGAAACTTGTGACCATTCTTATGCCATTACCTTGTGTTGCATACAAGCTGTCAACTGCAACTGCCTCATCTAAGTTTTTCTATACTTAGTAATATCTCAAAATATTAAGATAAAATATGCTCAACACTGACAGTTTGTTATTGATAGATGTTGAATTTCACGAATAACTGTATGGACTCATGCTACATGTCTCATTTTGGATCTACTTGCTAACGCTTATAGATTATTGTTAAAACATCTGCCTTGTTTTCTTATCTTTTAATAAACTTTAATAGTAAAAAAAAAAAAAAAAGCAAATATGATAACTGTATGGGTAATAAAAAGTAGGAAAACATATTTTTATTGAATGTTATGTCAGAGTTTTATCCCACTTTAAGAAATAGAATATAAACCAAGAAATGTTTGGAATTTGCCATATAATTTGTTGATGTTGCTTGAGCCTGCAAGTAATCATATTTACTGCTGGCAGACAACAAAAAAATTAAATAAAAAAACACATCACCAACTACTATAATCTATAAACACACCCACTAACAGAAGATTTTTTTTTTAAATATTTATATGCACAGAGGGAGATATTGCTAGCTTGGCCACTAGAAACAGCTGTTATTTCATACAATGCAACAAGGTACACAGACAGGAAAATGTCAGGGCCATTGCCTTGACATCACACTGTGGGAGGGGTTTCACCGCAATATCAGCCATGGAGACGGCCTTTGATGATCTACAGTATTTGAGAAAAGCTAAAGATTTCTCATGAGAAAGGGGTATCAGTTACTGGTTGCGAGGAATTTCAATCCTTGCTTAACGTTTCTCTTATCTCCCTGGCGTTATGATTATTTACAGATTTAGGGTCTAAAAGTCATGCAATTTTTTTCACAAGATTTGAGACCATAAAAAAAACAAAAAACAAACATTCACAGAGAGATCTGCAGCAGCTCCTGCATATAACTCACTCAGGCATGGGATTACCGCTTTGAGCTGTGGATTTCCATCCCGAGCCTGACTCGGGATTACTGCTAAGGAAGTTAGAGCGGATCTCCAGCCTAAAAAAAAAATTAGAAGGCTTCCCGTAATAAGGAAGATTCAGTTACCTGTGCTGCAAAGCCTTCCCGAAGACCCTGTATCACCTGACCTCCGGCACATGGCCCCGCCTCCTCTCTCACCCCACAGAAAAGCACCAAGATGTTTACTGCAGGGCGGGGCCACGCGCCGGATGTCGGGTAATGCCTCAGCTTCACCGGACAAGACAGCGCAGGTAACTATAACTTTTTTTTATTACAGAAAGTCTGCTAGGTTTTTTTTTAAGACTGGAATAGTATACTGTACAATGATGCAAATTGTATGCAGTTTGAAATTTGTCGAACCAACTGCCCCTTAGGGCTTGTTCACACTACAAGTGCTTTTCTAAGCGTTCTGTGATTTTAAAAGCTCTTGCTAATGTTATCCTATGTGTGTGTTCACACTGGAGTGATGTGATTTTGTAGAAAGCCCCCATAGCATTGCATTAGCAAGAGCTTTTAAAATCTCTAGTGCTTAAAAAGCTCCTGTAGTGTGAATTAGCACAGTAGTAAGCTGCACCCAATTTGTGTTTGCATGCAAGCCAGGAAAAATTGCATCTCTTTGACCATCTATAGTAACTGCACAATGGCGTGGTTAGCGCTCTCGCCTTGCAGCGCTGGGTCCCCGGTTTGAATCCCAGCCAGATCGACATCTGCAAGGAGTTTGTACGGTCTCCCCGTGTCTGTGTGGCTTTCCTCCGGGCATTCTGGTTTCCTCCCACATCCCGAAAACATACAGATAAGTTAATTGGCACCCCCCCCAAAAAAAAATTGGTCCTAGACTACAATACATACACTACACAATAGACATATGACTATGGTAGGGACTAGATTGTGAGCTCCTTCAAGGGACAGTTAGTGACAAGACTATATATACTCTGTATAGCAGTTGGCTGGTGGTGTAATGGTTAAGGGCTCTGCCTCTGACACAGGAGACCAGGGTTCGAATCTCGGCTCTGCCTGTTCAGTAAGCCAGCACTAATTCAGTAGGAGACCTTTGGCAAGTCTCCCTTACACTGCTACTGCCAATAGAGCGCGCCCTAGTGGCTGCTGCTCTGCTCTGGCGCTTTGAGTCCGCAAGGAGAAAAGCGCAATATAAATGTTATTTGTCTTGTCTTGTCTTGTCTGTACAGCGCTGACGAAGATGTTGGCGCTGAAATACTAAATAATAATAATTAATTTGGCCATCTGTTTACTTCTAGCAAAGCTGTAGCTGGCAAGTAACAGCCGAACCCTGGTGCCCATATGACCCCGGCCACTGTCTCCACCACGAGCTGCAGTTCAACTATGTAATGCCTGATGCCAGGGTAACACTTAGCAGAATCGCATGAGTTTCCCAATGTGTTCTGTGGGAAAACTCATGCGATTCTGCTAAGTGTGACCCTGACCTTAATGAAATGGAATGGCGAATGAATGGATGGCGTCATAGCTTATTACATTGTGGTTCTTCTGAATGGGCTATGCGCCATTATTACCTATGTCAGCTCCTATGGCTATTTCTACATTCTTATGAAGCATTTGTTGTAACTGCGTCACACCTTCCACAACAGGATTTAATTACTTGACCACCCCCAGAGTCCAACTAAAAACCTTTGGAGTCAGAGTCTTCTGTCGTGCTGCCCCTACCCTTTGAAGCCCCTTGCCACACCCAGTCAAGAAAGCTCCAATCCTGAAGGCATTTATAGCAAAACTGAAAAGCCGTCTGATTATTTTGGCATGTATAATCACATAATTTTTTCCCGTGTAACAAATCACTATGTACTGATCTGAGACAAGCTTATGCACTTTAGGTCCTACAGGAGAAAAATGCTTTACAAATGTTATGGTGTTGTTGTATGCAGTATACAGTAATGCTCTCTCAACCATGTATTAAAGAGGAACTTTAGCGAAAAGGGTAAAAAAATAAATCAATACATTGCAAAGTGAGAAGTTAAAAATTACAAGAGAGATCAGGAAATGATTGATATTTGCCTTGTAATAAGTCCATATTGTTTGTTCCACAATCAGCCTGCACATAATCATCTTTACTACTGGCAGACATAAAAAAACAGACATAATGAACTGTCACTATCTATAACCACACCCCCTAACAATGCGATAGGCTCAAAGGTTTTTTTTTTTTTTTTGTTATAGATATACATATGCAAAGAAGGAGATACTGGTTGCTTACTTGGAAACAGCTGTTATTTCCCACAATGCAACAAGGCTCAAAGACATGAAATTCTTATGACCTAGGTCTTGACATCACATTGTGGGAGGGGTTTCACCACAATATCAGCCATACAGGACCCTCCCACCTGATGATCTATTCGAAAAAAGGTAAGCTTTTATCATGGGAAAAGGGCTATCAGCTACTGATTGGGATGAAGTTCAACACTTGGTTACAGTTCTTCTTTATAATAAAAACACACTCACTGTCTGTTTTTCAACAAACTATATTTCCGCCTACTGTGGGACACACGACAGGAAGAAGCAACGTCTTTCACACCCTCTGGCTTTTGCTTATGGAGTAGAAGTAACAGAAAATGATTCATTGGCATCATAAACTATGATACATAATGTAGCAGATCTGACAGCACAAGGCAGTAGTGTGTCCATCTGTTGCTTGTCTCACCCCAGACATGGATGTTACATATATAAGCAAAAAAACATACAAGAGAGACTGCTTTCAGTCTGTTGCACCAGCTTGTTTAATTGCCTTGGAAAATATGGTCAAACATTATATATTTTTCCTCCAATTTCCATGACAACCATCTTCGTCTGGCACAACCCTGCTCCTTTTCCTTTCATGCAGTTATACGGAATAAAAGAAGAAACGTTCAAGCTGTATGTATTTGCTTGTATGTTCCACTTATCATCACGGCGTATAAATATTCCCCCAGAGGAAATGTTTTCTCGTTCCCATCTGCTTAGTATAAATAAAATCAGAAAATATGTTGCAGCCCGCAGCGGTGACAGTACGGCGCGGCTCCTCATCTACATATGGCTGCCTTCTCGACTTCAGCCGGACTGGCAATGTGAGGATCGGGAGGGGAGGAAGCGAAGGCCTACAGCGATGTGATCTGTGATATATATGAGTGGGATGATCGCCACGGCTGCAAAATGTTTCACTGAGAGAAAATGTAGCTCAATAAAGAGCATCTCTCCTAAAAAATGAATTCCTCTCGCAGTCCATTAAAAAAAATTATGTATATATGTAGTCCAATGTATTGTTGATCGTAATCTGCTAACTACGATTACGCAAAATTACACATACATTTTCGCAATTACGCATATACGTAATTACAAATTCGTAATTCAATTGGCTTTGTGTAATCATTTGTAATTACGCGTGAATTTACGTGTCATTTATGCGTCATTTCGTGCCAATTTTGGTGGTGAATAGCATGCTATTGCTACCAAAATTGCTAGATATGTTATAGAGAATATTGGGCACAAGTCAAAAAAAAATATTTTTCAAAAAGACCTTATAGTTTTTGAGAAAATGGATTTTAAATATGCAAAGACAAATGGTTTTTAAACCTTAGAAAAATGACACTGAAAAAAATGAAACTTTTTTTTTTTTGTATTTTTAAAATCGATTTTAAAACAAGAACAATTAGACACAATTAGAACAATTTTTGTAACTTGTACCCACTATTCTTCTTAAAGTGGTCTAACACCCTGCATTTCAACTTTGCTTTAAATGATTGCTTACAGCTTAGAAACTATTATGCCAGATTTTTTTTTTTAGCAGAAATTCACTGAATGGGTTAAACATGACATTTTAGTGTTGCATTTAGCTAGAAATCTGGCGTACGTTAAATAAGGGCGTTGGGAAAAAAGGGCGCCTGGTGTAAACCTTATCAGGAAATAACGTTTAACAAAAATTAAAACCTATTTTGACGATTAATTATAACGTTTATTCAAATTAAATCACTAATTTATGTTTATCGGTTCTCATTTGGTGGAAACGCTATTTATCGATTGTTGTACTGTTAAAAAGCTATTTTATAATTAAAGTATGTTAAAAAAGGCGACGGGAAAAAAGGGCGCGTGGATAAAACTTTATAATAAAATTTATTCTTGAAAAAATTAAATGTTAAAATCTTATTTACTTAGATTTAATCATAACTTTAAAAGTATAAAAGTTAGAAAATTAAATTACTATTTACTGTTCTTATGCACCGTTTAATACTTACATTAACGTTTACATGATCTTATTAATAAATCTTATTTTCACGATTAGTCAAAAGTCAAATAAACGCTGTTTAATGCTTTTTGAGGAAACAAACATTAACGTTTAACAGATACAAACTAAAATAAGCTTTTAGATGATGTTATAAAAAAATCACTTTATAAGAATTCCGGATAACTCAAATAAACGTAGTTTGATATTTAACTTTTGATGTAAATCTAAGATAAAGATTTACAAAATAGATATCTTACAATGTTTATCACTTTTAAACTCAATTTAATATTACAGATCGAACAAGTGTATTAATATGCATTGTAAACGGACTGATAAAAAATATAATTTTTTTTGTACTGCTGTAAACTTTTAAATTAAGGATATTTATCTTAACGTAATCACTTATGAGTATATTGTCAGTACGCGCTATTTAAGAATTTAAGAATTGTCCTTATTTAAGAATTTAAATCATTAATACCGAATTCCAACATTTGAAATGTACTCCTTAGGGTGGATAATAATTATTCATTCTTTTTAATCCAATCTTACCAAATCTATGTAGTGAAAGGTGAAATTCACTGAATTAACTGAATAGATACTTCATGCAGTTACCTTTATATTACATTGAAATAGCAAGATTGTATGAAAAAGATTGGATCATTAGTGGCCAGCTGTAATTGTACTATTTCATACCTTGCACGGTTTATATATTCTCCAATGACTGCTGCTGTGCCTTTTCACAAGTGGATTCCTTCTTCGGGTTCTTCTTCTTGACGCCTCATTGCAGTTGACTTGCACTTAAAAGGGGGTAGGGGGGGTAATGTGAAAATGATTTTAATTTACCCTGTGCTTCTCTTGGTACCACGCAGAGGACTCAGGCCACGCCTCCAGTTCACTCCCTTAATTTCAGACTTTCAAGTCTGTGAAGCACTTCGCCTGTGTATCCGGGTCCTCACTCCCGCTGATGTCACCAGGAGCGTACTGCGCATACACAGACCAAGCTGGACTTGTGCCGTACGCTCCTGTTGACATTAGCAGGAGGGAGGACACGGCAATGCTAGCGCATTGGTTTTACCACTTTAAAGTCTGAAATTCCATAAGTGCACACGAGGTGTGGCCCGAGCATCCGTGAGTGGCTCCGCGGGCACAGGACGTCTGAGGGGGCACCATGGCAACACCCGGGTAAGTTCAACACATTTTCCCCTGACCCCCTGCAGTGTCCCTTTAACGTACGCATAGTATGTTACCTTCATTTCTTCTTTTTCAGCCAACGGACGAAGAATTTGCTCATCGTGTATAACACTTGTGAATGTCATGAGGTGCTAATGGTGTGGCCTACTTTTCTGTCTTCGTAATGCTACTTGCTTATTTATTACTTATGAGTTGATATTAATAGTGGTCTGTGTTCTGTAAGGAAAACAGTAATAAAGATTGTAAAACATGCCACTGACTACACTAGCTGATGACCCTTTTCATCAGAGTAAGGTATTCATTTTCTATAATGGAGCATCAGTGGGCTCTTGAATGCTGTTACAATTAGTGTGGAATTCTTAGATTACACAAGGTACTTGGTGTACAAGCGCACTTAAATATAAATGCATGTACATAGTATACTTATTAAATTTTTAGGTATTTGTGTTGGTCTTGTACCACCAGCCCTTGCCATAAGTTTGTTGAACAGTACCTGGCTATCCTTCTCCATGCTCTATTTTTTTGGGGAAGTAGTTTGCAAGCATTGTCATGGTGTTTTGTGGCCTACCTGTGCTTATGCAACCACGGCCATGTGTGCACTTATTTGCGTACTCAACTGCATTAGCATACTGCAGTACCACATTATGCTAATGAACAGGTTATAGAGAAGAAGTAAACACGTGTACCTGTCATTTAAGTTAAATTTCAAAATATTAGTTACTGTAGAGTCCGAGCCGCTACAAAATTATTTCAGTGTACAAAAGTGATGCTTGGGCTGGTAGTAGTTCAAGATATTTTTTATGTAGGCTAATGGGTATCTATAATCTTAAAGGGAAACCGAAGTAAGAGGTCTACTTGGCCTGCCATAATAACTTCCTTTTCATCAATAAAATTTTCTTGGCTGGCCTTATGATTCTCTGGCTGTAATACTAAGAGCCATAGCCCCTGAACAAGCATTCAGCAGATCAGGTGTTTTTGACATTACTGTCAGATCTGACAAGACGAGCTGTATGCTTTTTTCCGGTGTTCTTCATAAAATATTGCAGAGATATAGAGCAGTAGGGCTGGCAGGCAACAGATATTTATTATAATGAAAAAAATATGGCAGCCTCCATATAGTAGTTTTTACTACAGTTACCCTTTAACATATAGTGTTAAAGGAGTACACACAGTTACCTTTTAACATCTAGTGTTAAAGGTGAACACGTCTAAATTTGAGGATGAATTTTTTTAACAATAGTTATTTCTCAACGATTACTTATGTTTTCTCTAACTCCTATAAGAAATTGTCCACACATTTTGCATTTCAAATAAAACTTTAATAGAACTGTAATATAAAAATTTTTTCTATTTAAATATACATCATACATAAACATTGAAACAGATGTAATAAAACATGTTTTTACTTACTACATACTTCCAACAATCGCATTTGCAAGGAGTGATCAAAACTTACAAAAAATTACAAAAATTTAGCTTTCTCCATTCCCTTGTTGCCGAAGATATACATGTATATCTTAGTTTGCTGTCCGCAAGCATGTTGTTCTGCATGCAAGTTGTAGAGCTGCATTACTAATTAAAGTGAACCTTGAAGAATACCACAACATACATTTGACATTATGAGAAAAAGATGTGTATGTACAGTGCCTAGCACACATATAACTTTGCTGTTCTCCTGTTATTTTTTTCCCTCCCAGCTTGAAAGAGTTCAATATCAGGTATGTAGGTTGCTGACTCGGTCTTGACTCAGACAGGACGTGAGTACAGTGTGTTCCTCATTCATAATTAATTTCAACTATAAAACACTTTAATAGAATACAATGGCTCCAGAGAGCAAGACCGATGTGAAAATAGGCGAATTTCTTATCAGTGAGGGTCACACTGTAGTCACTTCCTGTCTGAGTCCGGACTGAGTCAGCCACTTACATACCTGATATTGTACTGTTTCAGGCAGGCAGGGAGGGAAAGAAATAAGAGGAACACAGTGTAGTTCTATGGTAGACGCAGTTGTATGTGTGCTAGGCACTGTGCATACAGATGTTCATTTCATTATGTTACATTTCTGTTGAGGTATCCTTGAAGGCCGAAAAGAAATGAGTGAAACTCAGCTGGGGCTTGCAAAGAGACACTGAAGTGAGACAAAATCTCGCTTCAGCTCTTATATATAGCAGGGGCACGTGTGCCCCAGCTAAAACCCCGCTATCCCGCGGCTAAACGGGGGTACCCGACCCCCCAACCCATCCCACGCCAAATCTACGAACAACTTGGTCGTAGATTTTGTTCTTTCCTGGAGGCAGGGGCTAACGGCTGCAACCCTGGCTCCATGCGCATATATCAGACGTGCATCGCCGCCTCTCCCCAGGCTCTTTCAGTCAATGAAGACTGAGAGGGGCGTGGTAGAGGCAGAGGTACGCCTCTGACTGACGCGCATGGGGCAGGTCTGCAGCGGCTAGCCCTGCCCATACCAGGAAGCGCTCACCCGCATAACGGATGGAATTTTGGGGGGTAAGGGACCAACATTAAGAGGCGGGATAGCGGCGTTGTAGCAGGGGCACGCATGCCCCTGCTGTATATGAGGTCTGAAGCGAGATGTAATCTCGCTTCATACTCTCTTTAAGAGCACCGAGCATCTGAAGGGTGCTCTTGAAGTCACTACATGTCCCCCATTGTACTGCGGCGGACACTTCTTGTTCTTTTATGAGAGATTTTGGCAACAAGTTTGTGCAGGCAGCGCTTTGTGAATGTAACATTATGGTTTTTGATTAATAATTCCTTTACAGCATCATTATCTTTAACAATAACTAAAAGAACACTATGTGCAAACAAACAGATAAACAACAACAATGTAAAACTTGGTGTACATTACTTTTCGCCTATGCTGATGTCACTTTCATTCATAAATGAATTTTTTGGACTAAGTCCATTTTTGGTTACTTGACTATGTGTTAAGCTTAAGCTATTTACCACATACTATTTCAACTAGATGCTGGGTGTGTTTCCTATTCTGGACAGACTCCTTTTCTGTCCAAAATTTTGGTCAATAGTGTATAAAAACTTTGTTTGGTCTGATATCGACAATTGACTGTAAGTGACAGTAACATAAGATAAAAGAAATTGTATGGCACCGCAGCTCGGCCGGTGCATTTTCCTCAATTGTGATCTTTTCTCAGGCCTTGCTCTTAAAGATAACCGGAGGTGGGTTTGAAATATATTATCTGCATACATAGGCTGGATCTGCCTATACAGCCCAGCCTCTATTGCTATCCCAAACCCCCCTAAGGTCCCCCTGCACTCTGCAATCCCTCATAAATCACAGCCACGCTGATGACAAACAGCTTGTCAGAGGTGGCTGTGTTTCTATGAATAGTGTCAGCATGCTGCTTTCCCCCCACTCCTGCATAACTCCAGTCCCGCCCTGCATCCCTTCCCTCCTTGATGATTGGAGGGAATGGACGGGGGCAGGGAACGAGACCGGAGGGAAGGGCGGTGGAGCAGCTGAGACTGACACTACTGTTGTAAACACAGCCTCACACCACGGCTGTGATTTATGAGGGATTGCATAGTGCAAGGGGACTGGAGTGGGGTTTTGAGTAGTAACATAGGTTGGGCTGTATAGGCAGATCCAGCCTCTTTATGCAGATAACATTCTTTAAACCATGCTCTTAAAGTTCCTCTTTAACTTATTGGATGTATATGACTTATTTGAGTAGGCCATGTAAGTATTGGCAGGGCCGGCCCGCCCATGAGGCGGGGTGAAACGTTTGTCTCAGGCGGCGCTTCTGAGGGGGCGGCACCCGCCCGTCCGTGGGTGTGGAGTGCCGCCCGAGCTGGAGGTAAAAGCGGGCAGGAGGGGGGTATTGGGGCTAGCGGCGGGGAGGGGGGTCGGACCCCCCCCATCCCTCGCCTGGGTCCCCCATCCTCCGCTCCCCTCCAGCTTGTTATGCGTGCTGGCTGGCTGGCTGGCTGCGGCTGTAAGAGGCAACGGGCGGGGATCACTCACCTCTTCCTCGTTCCAACGTGCGCTCCACTGACGTCACTTCCTGCGGCATAGCAGGAAGTGACGTCAGTGGAGCGCAGGCTGAACGAGGAAGAGATGAGTGATCCCCGCCCGTTGCCTCTTACAGCTGCAGCCAGCCAGCCAGCCAGCGCGCATAACAAGCTGGAGGGGAGCGGAGGACGGGGGACCCAGGCGAGGGAGGGGGGGGTCCGACCCCCCTCCCCGCCGCTAGCCCCAATACCCCCTCCTGCCCGCTTTTACCTCCAGCTCGGGCGGCACTCCACACCCACGTGGGGCGCAGCGGCGATTTCTTTAAAGTTTGCCTCAGGCGGCAAATGGTCTAGGGCCGGGCCTGAGTATTGGTGTATTGTAGGCAATGACTGAAGTCAGTGAAAATGACAGAGCCGTTATAAGTATCCAAAGAATGGATACGTTAACTTTTACTTTTACAAATTAAATCTTTGAACAGTTGTGAAGATCAACTTGCATTACAACAACATAAATAACTGTTATTCACACTATGCTGAGATTGAGTAATCCAAAATGATTACTCACTTTGAAATAACTTCAAACAACTGTAAGAAATATCATCTTCGGAGTAAAAAAAATTTTCCATCAATGTGCATAGTTTGAATATGTTACCTTATTTAGCTATCTATTTTGAACATTGTACCCAAAAAATGTTTTTCAAGTAAACAGTAACGTGACATGTAAGCATGTTAAACCTTACACTTATGGATACACAGTGATGGGGTGGAGTGAAAAAGATTAGAAGCTTCCCGATGCTTGTAATGGTTCATACACAAAGACACTTGGTTCCCGCAGCTAATCACCGATGCTCGGGCTAAGCGTCGGCTTCAAGGGAAACAAAGAGGAAAGTGAAATTATTTTATACATACATGGGTCTTAACGCTGCTCCACAAACAGTAATTGCTCCCACAAAGCGGTCCTACGCTTCCTCCTTTTGCCTGGTGTGTGTCACATCCTTAAAGGGGAGGGTACACATTAAGCCAGTGAAGTGCGCTCTGTGCGCATGTACAGCAGCCGCTGGAGAGGTAAGCATGGAGCAGACTTCCGACTGGACAATCACCAGGGAAGGACGTGACCCACAATACAAAACGGAGTACATTGAGGACCCCGTCGTGGGAGATATTAGTCTTTATGTAGCTGCTGGAAGACCAAGGTATGTACAAATAACTTTACCGCTTTCCTCTCTAGTTCCATTTAATTTATGAAGATTAAGACTTTAAAGTATAAAATCCATGGTCCCTTCTTCCATCTCCTGAATCATGCTGATGTCAGTAGTAGCGTACTACGGACACACAGAACACTGTGTGCCTGCGTAGTACGCTACAGCTAACACGAGCGCGAGGAATGGCACGCCAATGCTTGTATAGATTTTATTAAACTACAAGGTCTCACATGCCTTTTTAGTAAACTGTAGGCCAAGCCAAGAGCATGGTTCATTACCTGGACGGTCATTGGATGCCCGCGAGTGACCATTACAAGCACAGGTAACCTTAAAAAAAAAAAAAGTGTGAATCCTCATATTTTCCATAGTAAAATAATGAAATCCTTGATTTACATTGTGTTTACAGATTGCAAAAGAGCAGGGTTTTTTGGGGTGGTTTCTGAAAAAGAACTTCTTATTTTGTTATGGGCATATGTTAATTTTTTTGGCAATGGGACAAAAAATGGTATTACTGTTGAAGTACTATTCCGTAGCTCTAATCCTCGAAATCGGAACTCTCTGCCTGTCTGTAATTGTTTTTGTGTTTTCTACGCTTGTTTTTTTGTTTCATTTCCTTCAGCATTCCCTTTTGGTTATCCAACATTTGTTTCTGTCCCTCAGCTATGGTAGCCAGTAACTGTAGAGTTGTTTGTTGTACCTCTAGTAATTTGCATGTCATATCAAACTCCCTGTTGTGAGCAGGCACTATTTGCATACTACCACTGCAAGGTGTAGTACTTAGTTGTGCATGTTTGTAATATGGTTGAACGGCTTGACAATTAGATTTGGCTTTACTTTTTCTACCTGATGGTACCTGTGACTTTTGTTTTCCTGCTCTGCCAATAACTATGTCTTCACTAATACTACTATTTTGTGAATCAGAGTGTAAATTACCACAACCACTATCACTTCCAGCATGTACTGCATCATGAACTTCAAAATCTACCGATGGTCTGCAACTTGGACGACTGACATTCGTAAGCACGTTATCAGTGGATTTTTCTTTACCTACACTTCGTTGACTTGATTGCTGCCTATTGTTTACATTCTGTGCACAATCATTATCATTAGTAACCAAACTATCACTGATGTTGTTAACATTTGTGGTAGTAGTTTTTTTTTTCGATACTTTAACTGTATTTTGTACTGCAGTTCCGTCTGTTTGCCTTGTATGTTGCGTATCAGAGACTTTTGCCACGTTAAGTAACTCACAATGTTCCTGGCTTTTACCGTGTCCACGCTTTTCTGATCTTCTGCCATTTTCTGCCATTTTGTTTCCAACACTGCTTTTATCTGCTGTTGCATTGCAAGAATTAGCTTTCTGTGGAATGATAGTGTGATTATTTACCTTCTTTACAGGTAAGTTCATAGTTTCTTGGTCTCTTTCTGAAGGTTCTTCAGGTTGGTCATGCTGATTTGCAGTGTTTGCCGAAGCGTAGCTTGCGTAGTCTGGTGGATTGGAGGTTTTCCTTTTTCTATAAGGTCTTGTAACTGGTTGAGAAGGAGAACATTGAGTTCATGTGGATTGATATGCATACAACCTTCACATACAACAATTAAAACTACAAAAAAGTGTACTTCAAAGTAAGTAAAGTTTCAAAAACCATTAATATATTAAGATGCATCGTAGTGACTGTTAGTAGTTGAAAAACAAAACCACAATGCTGAAATAGTCCTGCAAACACTGTTCTCTTAATATACATACCCATCTCATCAATTAGATCGCTGTTTTCAAAAATGTTTTAACTTTTCATACCTCACAACCTCCATTGGTCTTTATAAAAGCAATATAATAACAGGGCTAATACAACAATGGTAAAATACTGTTAGATTACGCCCCTTTTCACAAGGTCCATAAAATTTGCTTTTTTAGCTTATGGGCTTATAAAAAAAGAGTATAACATATGCCGGATGAATTTTGAAGGTGAGCTGTTGTGAAGGTGACCTTGATGCCTATTTTGAACAATGGTTGTAAAGCGGAGTGAGGAAAGTAAAAGTTATTTAAGAAGTGATAAAGAGTCTGGCATATATATATATATATATATATATATATATATATATATATATATATATATATATACATGTAAGCAATGCTACTTCACTTGCACTGCTTGTGATCATCTACCTTTAAAAACATTACTACTAACCCTTGAATGAATAAGCAGGAATTTTTTAAACATTACAACAGTAATGTACACTTAAAGACACCAAATGGATAACACGGTCATACATTAAAAAATTAAGGACCGCGTAAGACACATTAGGGGCGTCAAAGTGGCAGCCTTACGGACCGCCAAAGGCGCAAACGTGGCGGTTAACGAAGGCGTGCCCGGGGAGCCATCGCGTCACTGACGACGTGCGTTGCCCACTGCAACTGGTTCCGTCCACAAGCAGCTACAGCTTGCTGGCCTTTTCCAAGCGCTGGCGAGCTGCTAACTCAACCATCGACGCATACCAAGCATATGATTTTTTTTTCAATATATACTAAGCGTCTCATACAGGCTGCCTCCTGCCCTGGTGGTCACAATGTTTAAGGTACCACCAGGGCAGGCTGCAGCCACCCTAGTCTGCAACAAGCACACTGATCCTCCACCACCCCTGGCCCCTGATCGTCACAGCAACACTCCGATCTTCCCCCGGCCAATCGCCAAACCACCTACTTCAAAACAAAACATCCACCTAATCACCCATCAATCACTCCATGTCACTTTCTTTCAAACTTTTTATTTGTTTATGGACCTAACTGCCACCCGGGCCCCCCCAGCACCGTTCATTCTCCCAGACCATACCATCCACCACCCCTGTAAACTGTACACTGTCCCCCCTTGTAATAAGCCAACGAACATCACCTTTCAATCACCGATCAATCAGTCATCAATCGTTAGCTGTCACTTCCAACCATCACATCAGAACATAACATGGCGCTAGTGCGCATATGATTACCCTTCCACAACATTATTACTCTATAAAAACTGTCATCCTATATGCTCCCTAGTGCATTGTTTACATCTGTTCTTTCCTCTGAACACCCACTAATTAACCATCAATCAATTAACCTTCAATCACCCATCAATCGTTCACTATCACCCCCCCTAATACTTTGCAGAATGGACATCTAGTGAACCTAAGGATGCATATTATTTACATTTATTGAACGTTAAAATAAATTTATTACAATTTGTCCTTACCGAACCGTCGAGCAACTTTGGGCATAGACCGCACTGTATTTCTAACTAATTCTTGCCAGCGGTTATACTCTGCATCCTGTATGTCTCGGTCTTCCATCATCTTTACAACGAGACGTCTACACTGTTGAAACCGCTTTCTGCATCTCTCTCCTGTACGCCGAACCTTTTTAATTTCGGAAACCTTGGTAAACAAAAATGTAGCAAGAAAATGAAAAGTTTAAATTAAGCAGTGCAACCCTTAATACATATACAGGCCAGTGTGACGCAAAGTGCATACATAAACTTATTGGTAGTTAATACAGGCACATTATGATGTCAATGCAGAACTCTGCCTTTTTCATAGAGTTCTTCTAAATTTATCTTTTGACAGGTGCATCCAAAAATGCTACATATGCTTACATGTACAATTTTGAAGACAGCAGTATTAATTTTTAAGGCATAGTACCTGTGCCTGTCTTCTCTAGAGAATAAAGCGTCTGTGGAGTATGAGGTGTTATTGTGAAGTCAACTTATGCCGGAATCAAAGAGTTGATAGTGCCTAAGCATCCCTATCAGTGTGCACCGAACATTTAAACATATACTGGAATATAAATTGAAGGCATGGCTAGCAGAAAAGTGTTGTGGTTGACTAAATTCTCAACCACACAAAAATGTTGTTATCTAAATTTTTCAACTCCTGGTGTTCTGTTACAAAAGTAATTCAAATATGAACAGTCATTTGAATGAAAACAGCAGAGAGATGTGGTTAAAATTTCCCTTCTTGATTAAACATTAATGGATACCGGAGACTGATGAAAATTAAAGTATTATACATACGTTGGGCTTCCTACAGCACCCTTCAGGCTAATCAGTCCAGCGCTGTCCTCAACCATCCGGATCTACCGCTATGAGTACTGGAAATTCAGCCAGTAATCGCTGTCCGTCCACATGTCGCTCACACAGCCAGGAACATTTTTCACCTGCACAATAGTGCTGCACAGGTGTACTATGCTCCTGAGGACAGAGTGTGTATGCACAGTACATCCGACTGGCTCAAGTACCATCACTACATAGCAGAACATCACGTTGGATGGAGAAGGACAACGATGGACTGATTGGCCTGAAGATGGCTGCAGGAAGCACCAGGTATGTATAAAAAATTTTTTTGTTCTTTCGCAGGTTTTCTTTGTTACACAGTAGTACTATACTCTACATATGCATTACTATCCGAGCTGCAGGGAATCCAATTACATTTAACACAGAGGTGTTGTTTTTTTAGAATCTCCTCATTCCACAGCACACTACCTGCACATCATTCTTACATGAACCCACAGTTTACTTGCCTAGGGCCTTATATTTGTCCTTTCTTCTGGATTGTACCGTTCACAAGTACTCAATCTTAAGAAGGACTATTTTTATTTTACAGTGAAACAATTTAGTACTCTACACTTCCTTCTCACTTCTGCTGTCTGTTAAAATGCATAAGATTTGTAATGTTAGACAAGAATGTAATGTCACTTAATTGTAATAAAAAATATTGTAATGTGCAAATTAAAGGAGTTTGCGTCGAGGAGTCTTAGTCGGAGGCTGAGTTGGAGGAATCTTAAACTGAGGATTTTCAGTTGGTGTTTTTTTGGACAAACTACACATGATGAGGGATAACACCGAGTTACTAAGGATGGCGTGCCAAACCTCATTAGGATCCTGAGGCTTCACGCTAACTAGGTGAGTAGCCACGCAGGTGATATTTTCGGAATTTCAAATGTTTTAGAATTAATTATATATACTTAATTCCTACACTATTATTGCTGTTACAAATATGCAGTATTTATGTATGTCAACTTGCAACTGTCTTCCAACTAGGCCTGAAAGATAAATCGAATTTAAATCGAAATCGCGATCAGCAAGTTCACAATTTCGGATTCGTGTAAGTGGTCAATATTTCGTGACATTTCCACAAGGGGGAAGTTTGGAGACACTGCTTGAAACGTCAAAAACACCGTGTATGTGACCCGCAGTGTCAGTCAGATCTTCCACAGGAGTCCAACGCTGTCCATCCTCTCTTGCCGTCTGCTGGTTCTTGTGCACGGCATACTTCCTGGTTCCTGTATGTCATGTGACATACAATAAGTAGGCCATGCATTAGAGCCTGCAGGACACGAAGTTGATAGACTGGCATCGCTAGTCTCATGCTGGAAGGTAGGTATAGAACTACCGCAGCTTAGTGGACAGAGCGTGCACAGGGAGACAAAAAGGGAACAAAAAGAGACACAAAAGGGACAAAAGAAAGGCCCAGAGGGGGCACAGAGAGACAAAAGGGGCACAAAGAGAGACACAAAGGTAGCAAGACAGAGAGAGGCCAAGATGGTGCAGAGAGAGACACAGAGGGGACAAAAAAAAAAACAGGGGACACTGAAAAAGACGGGGCACAATAGGGGGAGAGAGAGAGAGAGAGAGAGAGAGAGAGAGAGAGAGAGAGAGAGAGAGAGAGAGAGAGAGAGAGAGAGAGAGAGAAAGGGGGCACAAAGACACAGAGTGCAGAAAGAGAGACGGGACAGAAAGACACAGAGGGGGAACAAAGCTTAATTTGAAGCAAATCGTGAATCGAATCGAAATCGTGATTTGCAACAGAAATCGCTCAATTCAATTTTTTCATACAATCGATCAGGCCTACTTCCAAGTATACAGAATATTAAAATCAGCTGCTTTCAAATGACCTTTACTGCGTATTCACTATCTTGTCTCAGGGGCTAAATGAAATGGAAATTTCTCATTACAAACAGGTAAGAGGAGATTTCAGTGCACATAACTGAGGTCAAGCAAATTACAACACATGTGAGGGGCATGTAGATAACAACATTATACATTTGAATGACAGATTTGAATAAAGAGTATGTTACAAAGAGGTAGTACACTATTAAAAAGATACAGTACTTTTGGGGTTAATTCTCAGTATTGAAAAGTAATCAATGAATTGGTAATGATAACTTGATAGAAATTTGTGTTTACCTTTTCTCCTATGTACTTCCACTTCTGATTTTTCATCCGACGAACATCTTCATTCTTATCCCTCTTTAACAGAAACTCATAATCTGCACATACGAAGCGACACAACATCAGATTTTCTGCAATTGTAAATTTTGGCATTCTACTAATCCCACCTTTGGATTGCTGGGAATTATTAATGATCGTTTCATTAAAACTCTCGTCAACGTTATTTGCATTGGCCTCTTCGTTTGTTTGCATATTACCATGCCTGCCCATGTCAGAATCATTCCTATGCAATTCAGAATTGTCTAGTACATTTTCATTCACAACAACCACATCAGAATTCTCTGGTGCACTGTCATTTGCATGATCTGGAAGCACTGCAATTCGTTGTCGGTTATGATTATCACAGTCATTAACTTCTGAAATAAGTGTGTCAGTATCAACATCTTCTTGTGAATCATTATTATCTTCAGCACTGTCATGAACTGAGTACTCATCACCAAGAAAACTGCTATCATCATTTCCCCAACCGTCTGAGGAGCTTTGGTTTCCTTGAAAAGCATTGACGCTGGTTGTAGGTTCATAATCTTCATCATTAGACGAACCTTGTTCACTATCCTGATCCTCTACACATTCTTGTCCTTCTGCAACATCCTGAACACTATTATTGTCATCCTCCTCTTCATCATCACAATCTCTGTGTTTTGAATTATTATTATGCTCCTGTACATTTTCTGCATCCTTAGATTGATTAAAATATTTTTCCACATGCACATTCGCTTGGTTTTCATCTTGGTCAGATTCCTTTTCTGTATGTCCAATGTCTAATTCCCTATCAAAACTAACATGCACATCATTCTCAAGGGTCTCCACTGTGTTTTGACAGGCAGGTCTTGTACTGAGATCTAATGCTTCCTCGCCCTCATCGTCAGAATCAATGTTATCATCTAGTGCAAGTTTGAAGTTCACAATTTCACTTGCGGTATCAATAAGTAATGGTTCACGCATAGAAACTCCTTCAAAATTGTCCATCGACTCCATATCTATGGGATTTTCACTACTAAGATTGACGTCATTATTAGAATTTGAGGCCTGCTCGTTCATGGAACCTTCGTGCGTTTCCTCAACTAGGCCCTGGTTTTCTAAGTTTTGGTTTTGTGATGATGAATCTTGAATATTTTCTAAATTCACAATATCTACAGGACTAGCCACAGTTGCTTTCTCCATAGGTACTAAAAAAATTGTAACTGTTTGGGATTGCTCATCTACCACTGGCATCAATGGCTGCTGCGTCACACTACTTGTGTCAGACAATGTCTGACATGCGTCACCTGCATTGACGTTTTCGTCCTCGGGAATCTGCTCAGATACCTCTTTTTTCTTGTTAACACGCTTTCCGTGAGCTGCACCGTGCTCGTCGTCGCAGTTCCCACATCGCCGCTGTCTGGAGATCCTAGTGGGACGTCCGCGTTTGCCCGGCATTGTGTTTCGCTGTCTCGTCACGGCACGCCACCTCTTCTCCACCACAGCGCCAGAGGAAAGGGCGTAACTGGCCGCAAACCCTACGTAATCACGTGTGCGCGGGACTTAACTCCCGTCACGTGACTTCATTCCCGCGGTACCCGTACCTCAGAAGCGCAGATGAAGTTTCCCTGACGTCAGGAAATTTAATTTAGATTTTAGCGCGCCCATGACCAAAATGCGGGAGAGTATCTGATTTGTGAAAAAATGACACGTCACCAAATAAAGATATTGCTAACCAATCACATGCCTATTTTTTTTTTTTTTAAACATAATTCATTTCTGCCTGTTTGATTGACACAAGTGAACACCAATGGGGAATTGAGAATTTTTTTACTGTACATAAAAGCATCCTTCAGTGTCTGTTAGCACACACTTGTCCGTGCACCAGTGATCAATTTATTAGTGAGAACTCCGTCAGCATAGTTGAAGAAGGATTCCAGCTTATGAATGTGAGTTCAACAATACTAATGTATTGAGTATATGTTTCTGAATTTAAAGGAGATAATTTATTTTTCTGTTTGCGGGTAGAAATATTAATATTATCTGGGCAACCGAAATTTAAATTAAAATTTCACAATAAGTACCAATTACTTTCAAAGATGTTTTAAAAACAGGTGTTTGATAGGTTTTACAGTGGAATATCCTTAGTTTTCAGTCGAAAGATGGGTAGTTGAGTCGAGTCTGCTGCAATAACTGTTTATTTACTTGTAAATTTTTTTTTTTTTTTTTTTTTTTTTTTGGATGAACAAAGTATAAATCAATCTTTTCATGTATGGTGCAAAACCACATTATTTTATACCAATAATAAAACCTGGTTATTGTTGTATATTGATTGGTTCTTTTGTGATTCGGTTATTTACTTGGAGTGGAGTGATCCAACTCTATGCAGTAGTATGCAGGAACATTTTTTTAGTAATGAAGTACCGCTGCAAATGTTCATTCGGCCCTCAAAAACAAAATTATTACAGTTACATTTTCTAGAAGAATACCATTGAAATAGAGACGTTGTTAATACTTGTACACAGAATCTAAAAAAAATTTTTGATGAGGTTTTTAACATTTTAGGGATTGGGACGTGCCTTACATTTGGCCCAAAAAATATTATTGTTACATCCTCTTTTTAAAGTGATACTGTAGGCCAGTCGTGTGAAAATGAGTTTTAGTTAACCGGGCCTTATAATGTTCCACCCCAGACATCCCAGGACCGCAAAGCCACTCTACAATGCTCCTGCCCCGCCTCCAGTTGACTTTTGGTATTTAATACTTTAAATTCTTAAAAACACTACAACAGCATTGACGTATCCTAGCTCCACCTGATAGCACCAGGAGCATAGTGCGCAGACCCAAGACCACAGTGGGCTTCTGATTAAAAATACATGTGCCATCAGCGGGACCGACGACATGGCAATTTCATGCGCAATGGTGTTATGACTTTAACCACTCATAACGCGCGTCGGCAAAGAGACAGCTGCAGGACCAGCGACGCAGTTCTGCGTCGCCGGCTGCAGGATAATTAATCAGGAATCAGCCGCTCGTGTGAGCGTCTGCTTCATGTCAATTCACGGCGGGGGGATCCATGAATAGCCTGCAGGCCGCCGATGACCCCCCCCCAACATGCCTGCAGGCAGGAGCGATCAGACCCCCCCTGCACATCATCCCCAATATGGGGGAAATAAGGGTGGCAATCTGATCGCTCTGTGTGTCCGTTGATCTGTGCTGGGGGCTGCAGAGCCCACACAGAACACCTCAAAACAAACAGCGCCGGTCGTTAATGGGGGGTAAAGGGTGGGTCCACAAGTGGTTAAAATCATAAATTCAAAAAGTGAAATGGAGGCGGGGCCCGGAGCATCGGTGAGTGGATGCGCGTGCACGTTAAGATTAAGTGATTGATGCCTGTACCTTGTTTGTGCGTCTCCACAGATTGACTTGGACTGCATCCAAACCGCCAGCCTGTCCGTGGCCTTCCTTTTTTTCCAGCCGCCTGCTCCTCAGTGTCCACTCGGCACCTAAGTGCGACTGCCTGTTGTCTTGGTAAGTAGTTGAGATGGTGGGAGGAGCTGGGAAGGGCTTTTCTCTCAACTTTACCGAGCTGAAAGACTAACTTAGGCCTGTACCTTGTTTGTGCTTCTCCACAGATTGACTTGGACTGCATCCAAACCGCCTGCCTGTCCGTGGCCTTCCTTTTTTTCCAGCCGCCTGCTCCTCAGTGTCCACTCGGCACCTAAGTGCGACTGCCTGTTGTCTTGGTAAGTAGTTGAGATGGTGGGAGGAGCTGGGAAGGGCTTTTCTCTCAACTTTACCGAGCTGAAAGACTAACTTAGGCCTGTACCTTGTTTGTGCTTCTCCACAGATTGACTTGGACTGCATCCAAACCGCCAGCCTGTCCGTGGCCTTCCTTTTTTTCCAGCCGCCTGCTCCTCAGTGTCCACTCGGCACCTAAGTGCGACTGCCTGTTGTCTTGGTAAGTAGTTGAGATGGTGGGAGGAGCTGGGAAGGGCTTTTCTCTCAACTTTACCGAGCTGAAAGACTAACTTAGGCCTGTACCTTGTTTGTGCTTCTCCACAGATTGACTTGGACTGCATCCAAACCGCCAGCCTGTCCGTGGCCTTCCTTTTTTTCCAGCCGCCTGCTCCTCAGTGTCCACTCGGCACCTAAGTGCGACTGCCTGTTGTCTTGGTAAGTAGTTGAGATGGTGGGAGGAGCTGGGAAGGGCTTTTCTCTCAACTTTACCGAGCTGAAAGACTAACTTAGGCCTGTACCTTGTTTGTGCTTCTCCACAGATTGACTTGGACTGCATCCAAACCGCCAGCCTGTCCGTGGCCTTCCTTTTTTTCCAGCCGCCTGCTCCTCAGTGTCCACTCGGCACCTAAGTGCGACTGCCTGTTGTCTTGGTAAGTAGTTGAGATGGTGGGAGGAGCTGGGAAGGGCTTTTCTCTCAACTTTACCGAGCTGAAAGACTAACTTAGGCCTGTACCTTGTTTGTGCTTCTCCACAGATTGACTTGGACTGCATCCAAACCGCCAGCCTGTCCGTGGCCTTCCTTTTTTTCCAGCCGCCTGCTCCTCAGTGTCCACTCGGCACCTAAGTGCGACTGCCTGTTGTCTTGGTAAGTAGTTGAGATGGTGGGAGG